>NW_007251541.1:4609-9656 GCF_000164805.1 Carlito syrichta
CTCAGTTACAACTATCAAGAGGCGCAGCCCGTTCCTGGGGATTGGTAATGCCCGATATGTGGTATGCATATAGGACATTGCTCTGAGTATTATGGGGACTAGGACTCCCAGATTCCAGTTTAGCATTGACCTAAAGTCCCTGTCGATTCCAAAGTATGAGCACTGTCTTAAGCCAGGGATAAGTTAGCAATTGGCCAGATGTTTGCAAGTTACATGGAAACCGAGTGTCCTGGTTCCTTTTTCATAACACGTGTAGAAACTTTCAAGGGACACAGTGAACCAGGTTCCTATTTCGTTCTAAGCAAAACGACGAGATGTTTCCTGTTGACCTGTAAGTCCAGACTCTTGTATACCCATAGCAAGATGACAAGAATATGCTTGGCGACGTGGATTCTAAGATTCCTGGTTCCCTCCAAAGAATACCTCCTAAAAATTTGAACAACAAAACCCAAAGTCCTAATTCCGAACAGCGGAGCCACTGAAGCTTCTGGAGTACGAGGTAACACTGAAGTCAGGGCTTACATACAAAGGATCCATGAGGATTACTTGTGTACTGGAATTGGCATAAAAGGTTTCGAGTATCTAAATGGACTTGTAGTGGCAGATTCTCGTTCACAACTATCAAGAGTACCAGAGTGTTGCTGGAGTCCAGAAATGATTGATTCGTAATATGCACATAACAAATACCTCTAAAACATGAATCGTGCTTGAGCCCTGCTTCTTGTTTAGCCATTAGCAAGACTCCCTGTCAATTTTCGGGAATGAGGACTCATGGAACCCAGATTCCTTATTCATCCTTAACAAGAGGCAGTGCAGTATCCTGTGTATGAGGACTGCCATTACCCAGATTCCTGCTTCATTCTCAGCAAGACATTGAGACATTTCTTGGTGATGTAAAATTCAAGTTGTGTGGATAACAATAGTAAGACTCCCAGAAGTTTCTTGGAGGAATTGGAATCCATGATTCCTGGTTCCCTTGTACAAGACACCCTAACAGTGTGGAGACATAGAAGCCCAGATTCCTAATTAAACCTTATCATGAGGCCCTGTAGACTTCTGCGAATGAGAACTCCAATAACCTGGATTACCTTTTCGTTCTCAGCAAGATGCCCTGATTTTCCCTGTCGATGTGAATTACAAAACGCTATATCCAAAAGGACAGATGCCCAGGAGTTTCCTAGGGATGAGGAATCCGTGATATCTGGTTACCCTTAAAAATACTTACTAAACATTAGGCAACTGCAAATGCATCGGCCCTTCTCAAAACAAAAGGACCAACGGAAGTTTTAGATTTACAAGGTTCATCTTAAGACCATAGTTACATCCAAATATGACAAGATTATCCCTTTGGTCCTGTAATCTGGTCTTAGTTGTCCCGAGGAACCTAATGGACTTGTAGGGCCAGATACCCGTTTACAATGATCAAGGGGACCGGAATTTTGCTGGAGTCCTGAATTGACTGATTTGTAGTATCCACAAGCTAAATAGCTTCACAACATGAGGGGAGTTCGAAGTCATGATTCTTGTTTGTCCCGTAACAAGATGCCCTGAGAATTATTTCGTATTGAGTCCTCGTGTAACACAGATTCCTTATTTTCCCTTCGCTAGAGTCCATGTAGTATCCTGTATAAGAAGACTCCCTTTCCCCAGATTCCTGTTTTGAACCCTGATTCGTGTTTAGCCCTTAGCAGAATGCCATGTAGCTTTTGGATGGAGGAACCGTGTAAGACACATTCTCTATTTTTCCTTAGCAAGATGCTGCAAAGTTTCCTGTAATGAGGACTGTTAGCCACATCGCTGCTTCGAATCCCTGAATCTCGTTTAGCCCTTAGCAAGGCACCCTGTTGTTTTTTGGGGATTGAGAACATGTGAAACCTAGATTCCTTATTTTTTCTTAGCACAGGGCCATGTAATTGTCTGCATATCAGAACTCCATTTTCCCAGATTCATGTATCAAAAACCCTGATTCGTGTTTAGCACTTAGCTGACGCCATGAATTTTTTGTGCCTGAGGACACGTGTAACCATATTCCTTATTCTTCTTTGCAATAGACAGTAGAGTTTCCTCTATATGAGTACTCACATTTCCCAGATTCCTACTTCAAAAAACGGATTTTTGGTTACCTCTTAATAAGACGCCTGTGGATTTGTGGGATTGAGGACTAGTGCAACCAAAATTCCTCATTCTTCCTTAGCAAGAGACTGTGTTTTCCTGTATATGAGGATGCCCATTACCCAGAATACTGCTTCATTCTCAGCAAGGCTCTGAGACATTTCCAGGTGACCTAGAATTCCAGTTGTTTGCATATCAAGAGAAAGACTTCCATAAGGTTCTTGGGGAATTGGAATCCAAGATTTATCTTTCCCCTTAACAAGACCACCCCAAAATGTGAACTCATCTAAACCCAATGTCCCATTTCCCACTAGTGCAACCACAAGAAATTTCTGTAGTTTGAGGTAACCTGAATTGAGGGATTTTGTACCCATATGCCATTTGATTCCTGGGGTATCTGATTATGTTCGTAGATGTTCCTATGACACACAAGTATTTGTATGGCCAGAACCTCGATTACAACTATCAAGAGGACCAGAAAGTTCCCGGGAATCTCTAATGACAGATTTAGGGTATCCATGGAGCCAGTAGCTCTTAAATATGTAGGTACCTTGAAACCCAGATTGCTGATTAAACCTTAGGAAGAGGCCCTGTAGATTCTGGGGAAGGAGGACTCCTAGAACCGGATTTCCATTTCCTTCTCAGCAATATGTCCTGATTTCCCCTCGTGATGTGGATCCCAAAACTATCTATGCTAATAGGCAGATGCCCAAAGTTTCCCAGGGTGTGGAACCCATGAATCCTGATTATACTTAAAAGTACCTAATACATATTTGGCAACCTCAAAACACCAGGCCCCTATTCGAATTGAAAGACAAACGGAAGTTTTAGGATTACAAGGTACATCGTAAGATGAGAGTTACCTTCAAATATTGCAATAAGATTCTTTGGGTCCTGGAATCAGCCCTTTGTTGTCCTGAGAACCCCAATGTACTTGTATGTCCACATTCTCGGTTACACTATCAAGAGACCAGATGTTGCTGAGAATCTATAATGACAAAATTGTCATATCCAAGAAGCATGTAGCACTAAATAATGTGGGGAATTAGAAGCCCAGATTCCAGATTAGCCCTTATAATATGGCAATTTAGACTTCTTGGATTGGCGACCCAAATAACCCAGATTCATTTTGTTCTCAGTAAGACTCCCACACGTTACCTGAAGATGTGGAAGTAAAAACTCTTATATACCACTGTTCATTCGCCCTAAAGGTCAGGAGGGCCCTGGAATCCAAGATTGCTGAATCCCCTTTCAGAATACGTCCTAAATATGTGGGATCTCCTAATCCCAAGTTACAAAATCAATCTAAAATTCCAGCAGTAGTTACTGGATTAGGAGGTAATCCTGAAGCCAGAAATTACACTAAAAATAGAGAGATGATTCATTGGGTTGTGGAATCTCGCCTTACATCCTCCTGAAAAAAAGCCAAGCAGATGGCCAGATTCTCTATTACAACTAAGAAGACGAGTGGCTGGTTACTGGTGATGGGTAATGACAGATTTGTGGTACAGATATAGGAATTAGCTCTAAAAATTTGGGGACTGGGACTCCCAAATTCCTGATTAGCATTTAGAAAAAAATCTGTAGGCTTCCAAGTATGAGAAATTCTTTAAGCCAGGGGAAAATGAGCAACTGCCCAGAAGTTTGCTGGTCACATGGAAATTGATTTTTCTTGTTCTACATTGGCATCATGAGTAGAAGTTTTCTAGGGACATAGTGTCTGAGATTCCTGTTCGTTCTCAGCAATACGACCAAATGTTTCCCAGTGCCCTGGAAGTCCAGACCCGTGGCTCCCAATAGAAAGACTCCAGAATGTTCCTTTGGACTTGGAATACAAGACTCTGGTGCCCTCCAAAAATTCCTCCTAAACATGGCACAACATCTAAACCAAAGTCCTAATTCTGAAAAGTTGAACTACCTGAAGTTTCTGGAGTATGAGGTAACCCTGATCTCAGCGCTTACATTCAAAAAACCCGAGATGATTACTTGGTTCCTGGAATTTGTCGTTAGAGGATCCAGAATCTAAATGAACTTGTAGTGCCATATTTTCGTTTAAAGTATCAAGAGGACCAGAATGTTGCTGGACTTCTGGAATGACTGATTCATAATATCCACATGGGAAGCAGTTCTGAAAAATATGGGGACGTAGAAGCCTGGAGACTTGTAGGCCTTAGCAAGATGCCCTATACATTATAGGAATTGAGGACTCGTGTAACCCAGATCCTTTATTCTTCCTTAGCAAGAGTCCGTGTCGTTTCCTGTATATGATGACTCCCATTCCCCAGATTTCTGGTTTGGAATCCTGATTCTTGTTTAACCCTTAGCAAGACGCCCAGTAAATTTTTGGCATTGAGCACTCGTGAAAACCAGATTCCTTATTCTTTCTCAGCAAGAGGCTGTTTAGTTTCCTGTATATGTAGACGCCCATTACCCAGATTCTTGCTTTGAAACCCTTATTCTTGTTTACCCTTAGAAAGACGCCCTCTAGCTTTTTAGGATTGAGGACATGGGTATCCCAGATTCTTTATTCATCCTTTGCAAGAGGCGGTGAAGATTCCTATATATGAGGACTTCCATTCCCCAGATTCATGCTTCAAATCCCTGATACTTTTTTCTCCCTTAGTTAGACCCCCTATATGTTTTTGGGATTTGAGGACTCGTGTAACCGAGATACCTTTTTCTCCCGTAGCTAGAGGGCATGCAGTTTCCCATATATGAGGACTACCTTGATGAAGATTCCTGCTCCTTTCTCAGTAATACCCGAGATATTTCCTGCTGAATGTAGAATTCCAGTTGTGTGGATATCCATAGAAAGACTCACCTAGTACCTGGGAACAGTAATCCAATTTACCAGATTCCCCTTAACAAGACATCATAAAAATGTTGAATATTCTAAACTTAATATCCCAATTCCCACCAACCTGACCACAAGAAA
>NW_007251542.1:0-15812 GCF_000164805.1 Carlito syrichta
TCCCTCAAATCGTGTAAAGTGTGGTGGCCCTAGAGTCTCATCTGGTCAAGGGCTGAGGCAGGAAGACTGCCTGAGCCCCACATGTCGATGCCCTGGGATCTACGATCATGTCAGCTTGCCCCAGTCCAACCGACGGAGATTCAAACGATAAAAAGATGCCTCCCACGTGTGTCACGAAGGGGTCCATGGCTCCCCAGGAAAGGTCTGCATCGGGGGGGACGATGGAGTGATTGGGAAAGGAAGGGCCCCCTCCACCCGAAAGTGGCAGACTGAGTGACTAGAAACTGGGCTGGCCGAGGCATTGCTGGACCGCCTTGTATGCTCAGTGCCTAATGCCCACCCTGTCTTGGGGCCATCTGTTCCATAAGTTCACATGCATATTTGACGTGGGGAGCAAGTGTGAAGGGTGGAGGCAGGCCTTCTGGGAAGTGTGGCCAAATGTGCTGGGCAAATGTGCCCAGTGGCCACCTTTGAAAACTCTTGTGATCGACAGGTGGGAAATTGCCTTTGCCTCTCTCATCTCTGACGGTGGCTCCTCGAACTGGGTGGCAGGGATGGTGGTGGTGGCAGAATTATTATTTGGAGTTGGAATCCCGATCTGTCACCGAGGTCAGAATGTAGGGACTAGCTCATGGCCACCATGGACTCCACCTGCTGGGCCCAGGCGATCCTCCTGCCTCGGCCCCCCAAGTGGCTGGAATGACAGGCCAGCATCACAATATCTGGCTAATATTTGGATATATTTTTGATGGCTGAGATGAGGTAGACCTCAGGGTCCTGGGCTGGTCTCGAACCCACAGGCTCAAGTCATCCACTTGCCTCACCCTCGAAGGGCCAGGATTCCAGACTAAGACCCTGATCCTGGTCTGTGGTTGTGGTGGTGGTGGTTGGTATTACTATTCTGCGTTGGAGTCCTGCCCTGTAGCCCAGGCCAGACCACAGGGGCCCACTCTTGGCCACCGCAGCCTCCACTGGCTGGGCTCAGGCTATCTTCCCACTGTGGCCTCCTGAGTGCCCAGAAAGACAGGTGTGCGCCACCACGCTCGGCTAATTTTGTTTGTTTCTTGCAGAGACAAGGTATCGTCAAGCTGTCTGGGCTGGTCTGGAACAAGGGGGCTCAGGCCATCCTCTTGCCATGGCCTACCAAAGCACCAGGTGAGAGGCGTGAGTCCCCACATCCAGCCTTCACACCCTTCTCAAAGCCCCACTGTGAGACCCGATTCCTTCAGATGACCCCGGACACCAGATAGGGGAGCCAGAGTCGTCCATTGAGCCTGCCCAGGAGGAGAGCCTGTGGCAGGGGCTTGTCTCCACAGGGCTGACTGGTCAGTCCTCTGCCTTCCTTGTTCCCCAGGATGAACTCACTCCATCTTTCCAGGGGCCACCTTGGTGAAAGGGAGGGTGGGACTCTCAAACATTCTGGGGGTGGGAATGGGCGAGCTATTCACACCTGTCTCCTCTTCACTCTGGGAGACTGAGACAGGAAGATGGCTGTAGCCCGGGAGTTCAAGTCAAGGCTGGACACCATAGCAAGCCCTCTCATAGACCCCAACTAAAACCCAGAAAACCTTGGTTGAGGGCAGGCTTTGGCAAGAGCATCGTCTCCGGTCCAGAGTTCAAAATCAAGCAGGAAGACCCAAAAGTCGCCCAAATGGAAATCCTGTGATGGCAGCAGTTTTGGAGGCTGAGACCAAGAGGATGGGCTGAGTTGGGATGCTTGAGGAGTTGGGATGTTTGAGAGCAGCCTTGGCAACCTAGTGAGGAAATAAAAGAAGGAAGGAAAGAAAGAAGGAAGGAAAGAAAGAGAGAGAAAGAAAGAAAGAGAGAGAGAGAGAGAAAGAAAGAAAGAAAGAAAGAAAGAAAGAAAGAAAGAAAGAAAGAAAGAAAGAAAGAAAGAAAGAAATCCATTCACCTGCCAAATTTGTTCTCTCAGTCCTTCCACCACCGCCCCCCACCCACATGTGAGTGTTTGCCAAGCTCAGCACCGACCATCCCAAATCCAGCCCCGATGGGCTGTCCCCTATTTGATGCAGGAGTTCGCAAAGCCCCCTGGCCGGGTTTCTGCCAGCTTTCCTCTCCAGGGTGAGAAATGTGCCCCAGGCAGTCTGACCCTCCATCTTGGCAACCAGGACCTCCTCCAAGAAAGGCCAGGGATACATCCCTCACAGGGGGACATTTCTTCACCCCCAATCCAATTCTTCCTGGCTGTAAAGCCAGTCGCCCTGTGAACACACAACACGCAGTGGAGAATGATTTTGGAGACAGGGTCTGGTTCTGTGGCTCAGCTTGAGTCCCTGGGACATGACCGCTGTTCACCGCCAGCCTCTAAATCATGGGCGATCATCCCTCCTCAGCATCCGGTGTGGCCAGTACGACGGGCATCTCCACCCCAGACATCCTGTTTGGATGGGTGCAGAGATGGGGACTCCCTGTGTAGGCCCAGACTGGCCTTGGGCTCCTGTGTTCCTGCCATCCTCACACCTCGGCCTCCCAGAGCACTGGGATTCCAGGCATGGGCCACTGTGCCAGGCCTTATGGTTCGTTTTTGATGAAAGATAGAGGCCGGACTTGGGGGCTGAGCCTCATCGTCCCAGTGCTTTGGGAAGCTGAGGCCTGTGACTGGCCCAAGCCCATGGGCTGAGAACTGCTGGGACACCAGAGCAAGACCTCATCTCTACCCTCCATCTCAAATTAGCTCCATCCCAACACTTTGGGAGGCCAAGGCCAGCCACCAGTCTGAGCTGGTGGGCAGAGCCCCACCCGGGCACCTTGGCGAGACCCCATTTAGTGGCATGTGCCAGTCGTTCTAGCTCCTTGGAAGGCCAGGAAACGTCTCACCAGAGCTTGTTGGCTCAAGACAGAGGTGGCCGGGAGCAAGCCACCACCCTCCAGCCTGGACGATGGACTGAGACTCTGACTCAAAGAAAAAAAGGTAAAAACAGAAGCACATCCATTTATGTATGGAGTTGGAATCATGATGAACAGACAGAGATCATTTGGGAAAGAGCCCCCAGCCTTGGGCCTAGAGTTTCTGAAAGACGTTGGATCAGTAGACAATTGAGTTGTGGCTATGGGAAGCTGAGGCTGGGGAGTGTTGAAGCCCGAGATTTCGAGACCAGACTTGGCCACGTAGCGAGAACATGTTGCTCCCCAAACACAAACACTGAAGTTGTTTGTGGTGGCGGATGTGATCCTGGCTACATGGATGCGGTGGCCTCCATCCCTGGGGGCTCCTTTGCATCACTCCCGCTGACAGAACGTGTGATTCTAGGCCAGGCAGTGTGGGGAATGGTCGTCAGAACCGTGCCCTGGGAGGCCAAGGCAGGAGGCTGCCTGAGCACAGGGGTCAGAGAACAGCCCGGGCAAAGTGGGCCGAACTCGTCTCGGTGAGAGGTACTCAAAATCGAGTCAGGCGTGGTGGCCCCCGGAGTCCTGTGTACTCGGGGACCTAGGCGGGAGGACCACCTGAGTCCCATAGTTCGAAGCCCTGGGAGTCACAGTCACTCTGCTGGGCCTCATCCCTGCCAACGGAGACTCTGGCGAAAAAAATAACGCATCTCACGTGCATCACGATGGGCGTCCAGGATTCCCCAGGGAAAGATCCACATGGGTGGTGAATGATGGAGTGATCAGGAGAGGAAAGGACCCTCACTCTGCCCAAAGGTGGCAGACAGGGCTACCAGAACCTAGGCTGGCTGTTGTGTTACCCTACAGCCTTGATCACTCTGTGCCCAATGGCCATTTTAGATTGGGGTTGTCTGTCCCCTGAGCTCACACACGTCTTTGCTGTGGGGGGTATGTGTGGAGGGTGGAGGCAGGCCTTCTGTGACATGTGGCCCAAGGCATGAGACGAACGTGCCTAGGGGTCACCTTTGAAACCCCCCACAAAAGACAGACCAGAAAGTGCCTTTTCCTCTCCCATCCCTGAGGGTTATTCCTTGTGCTGGGTGGCATAGGTGGTGGTGGTGGTGGTGATTATTATTATTTGTAGTCAAAATCCCACTCTGATGTCCAGGACAGAGCACAGTGGCACATTCATGGCCACTGCGGATTCCTCCTCCCATACTCAGGCGATCCTCCAGCCTCAGCCCCCCAAGTGACTGGAACCAAATGGCTGCACTACCACACTGGGCTAATGTTTGGATTTATTTTTCATGACCGAGATGAGGTCTCACCTTGTGTCTCTGGCTGGTGTCAAAGCCAAAGTCTCAGGTCATTTACTTACCTGGGCCTCTGAAGGGCTGAGATGCCAGGTTACGCCCTAACACAGCCTGTGGTTGGGTGGTGGTGGTGCTTGGTATTATTATTCTGAGTAGGAGTACCGATCCTTTGCCCAGGCTGGAGCACAGGGATCCATTCTCGGGCACTGTGGCCTCCACCAGCTGGGCTCCGGCATACCTCCCGCAGCAGCCTACTGAGTGGCCAGAACGCCAGACTTGCACCACCATGTTCGGGTAGTTTTTGGACTTCTTGTAGAGAAGAGGTCTCCCCAAGGTGCTTGGGTTGGTCTCAAACTTGGGGGCTCAGGCCATCCTCTCTCCATGGCCTCCCAGTTCACCGAGATGACTGGTGTGAACACCTGTGCCCGGCATCAACACCCCACTCAGAGTCTGAGGTCGAGGCCCACTCCCTTCTGACGACCAGGGACCATGGAGGGGGTGGCCGGATTCTCTTGCTGAGCCCTCCCTATGGGGAGTGCCTGTCACAGGGGATGTCTCCACTGGGGTGCCCACACTTTTGCCCACATCATTTCCCATTGTGGACCCGCTCACTCCTCCCAGAAATCGCTTCAGGGAAAGGGAGGTCTTGACTCTCAAGCTTTCAGGGGTCAAGGACGTCTGGACGTCTCATGCCTCTCTCCTTGGCACTCGGGGAAGCAGAGTCAGAAAGATAGCTGGAGCCTGGGAGTTCGAGAACAGTCTGAACACCATAGCAATTCCCCACATCGACACTAAGCAACCCCAGAAAACCTTGTGTGAGGGCAGGGCTCACGGGAGAATCGCCTCCGTTCCAGAGTTAAAGACCAGACAGGAAGACCAGGATGTCGACCAAATTGAAAGCATGTGATTGCAGCAGTTTGGGAGCCTCAGGCTGAGAGGATGGCCAGATTCGGGTGGTTTGAGAGCAGCCTGCTCAACCTAGTGAGGAAAGAAAAGAAAAGATAAGAGAGAGGAAAGAAAAGAAAGAAAGAAAGAAAGAAAGAAAGAAAGAAAGAAAGAAAGAAAGAAAGAGAAAGAAATTCATTCTCCTGCAAACTTTATGCCCTCAGTCCCTCCCCCCCACCCTGCCCACATATGAGGGTCCCCCAAGCTCGCCACCTTCCAGCCCCAACCTCCCCCAATGGCTGCTCCCTTTTTGGTGTGGGAGTTTCCGAGGTTCCCTGTCTGGGTTCCTGCCTGCTCTCCTCTCCGAGGTGAGAAATGTTCCCTCTGACTTGGCACTGAGGACCTTCCATGATCCTCCCGCCTCAGCTCTGGAGTGGCCGGGACAATGGTCACCTTGACCCCAGGCACCCTGTTTGGATGGGTGCAGAGACAGGGTCTCCCTGCCTGGCCTAGGCTTTCCTTGTGCTCGTGGGCTCAAGCCATCCTCCCACCTTGGCCTCTCAGTGTGCTGGGATTCAAGGCGTTGGTCACTGGGCCAGACTTTCTAGTTCATTTTTGTCAAAGGACCGAGTCCAGGCTTGGGAGCTTAGACTCATCATCCCAGCAATTTGGGAGGCCAAGGCCAGCCACCGACCCAAGCTGGTGGGCAGAGACACACCCGGGCACCTTGGTGAGACCCCATCTCTACCCTCCATTACAAATGAGCTGGGCATGGTGGCACACGCTTGTTGTTCCAGCTCCTGGGAAGGATGGGTAAAGGCATACCAGAGCCCAGCAGGGTGAGGATGAGGTGGCCAAGCGTGAGCATCCACTCTCCAGCCTGGGTGATGGAGTAAGACTCTGACTCAAAGAAAAAAAGGACAAAAGGGAAAAAAAGAACATCAATTTGTGTATGGAGTTGGGATCACTGTGAACAGACAGAGATCATTTGGGAAGGAGACCCCATCCTTGGGCCTAGAGCTCCTGACGGATGGTGGATGAGCAGACAATCAGGTTGTGGCTTTGGGAGGCCGAGGCAGGGGAACACTGGAGCTCAGGAGTTCGAGACTAGCCTGCACCATGTAGTGAGACCTCATGACTCCCCAAAACGCAAAAGCTGGAGTCTTACATGTCTCCTGCGGTCCCGGCTACACAGGTTGCAGTGTCCTCCATCCTGGGGTTTTACTTTGGGCCTCTCACACCTACAGAATGTGTGAATTCAGGTCGGGCACTGTTGCTCATGGCCGTCAGCCCCGCGCCCTAGTATGCTGAGGCGAGAGGCTTCCTGAGCCCAGGGATCGGAAACCAGCCCAGGCAACGTGGCCAGACCTCATCTCAGAGAGAGTTCCCCCAAATCGTGTTAGGCGTGCTGGCCTTCAGAGTCCCGGCTGCTAGGGGGTCAAGGTGGGAGGACCACCTGAGCCTTGCAGGTAGAGACCCTGGGAGCCACGATTGTGCCACCCTGACCCAGCCTGGCTGAAGGAGACTCTGGAAATACAAAGATGCCCCCCATGTGCATCACGATGGGTATCCATGGCTCCCACGTAGGCAGAGGACAGTGGAGGGATCGGGAGAAGAAAGTGCCCTCCCCCTGCGTGAATGTGGCAGACTGGGCGACCGTAACCTGGGCTGGCCACGACGTTGCCGTACCGCCTTGATCACTCTGTGCCTGACAGCTGCCTTATCTTGGGGACATCTGTTCCGTGAGCTCACACATGTCTTTGCCATAGGCCATAATTGTGGATGGTGGAAGCAGGCCTTCTGGGACACGTGGCTAAAGGTGTGGGACACACGTGTGCGGTGGCAACCTTTGAAACCTCCCTTGAATGACAAGTGGGAAAGTGCCTTTTCCTCTTCTATCCCTGAGCGTGACCCCTCACGCTGAGTGGCAGGGGTGGTGAGGATGGCGGTGGAGTCAGAATCCCACTCTGTCATCCAGGCCGAAGCGCAGGGGCATGCTCACAGTCATGGCAGACTCCACCTGCCGTGCTCAGGTGATCCTCCAATCTCTGCCCCCGAGAATGCCTGTAACTACAGGCCCACACCACCACTCCCATCAAATCTTTGGATTTTGTTTGGATGACTGAGACGAGGGCTCACCCAATGTCCCAGGCTGGTCTCGAACCTGGAGGTCAGGCCATCCACTCGCCTCAGCCTCTGAAGTGCCGGGGTGTCAGGCTGAGCCCATGAGTCTGGCATGTGGTTGTGGTGTTAGTGGTTGGTATAATTACTCTGAGTCGGAGTCCCACTCTTTTTCCCAGGCCAGAGCACAGGGGCCACTCTCAGCCACCGCAGCCTCCACCGGTTGGGCTCCTACATTGCTCCTGCCTCAGCCTCCCAATAGGCTAGAACGACCAGCATTCACCACCATGCTCATTACATTCTTTTAGTGTCGAGGTCTCGCCAAGATTTTCAGGCTTGTTTCGAACCCAGGGCTCAGGACATCCTCTCGGCTTGGACTCACAAAATGCTGGGGTGACAGGCGTGAGCCCCTGTGCCCGGTCTTCACACCCCTCTCGGGGCCCCACCATGAGGCCCACTCCCTTCACACGACCCGGAAGTCAGCATATGGCCGCCAGAGTTGCCCACCGAGCCCACCCCAGAAATTCGTCTGGTGCAGGGGCGTGTCCCGCTGGGGCACCCACACCTCCGCAGGTTCATCCCAAAGGGTGGACTCACTCACTTCTCCCTGGTGCCGCCTGGGGGAAAGGGAGGGCATGACGCTCAAACCATCAGGGGTGGTCGGTTGGGCAACACATACCTTTCTCCTTGACACTCTTGGAGGCTGAGACAGGAAGATGGCTGCAGGCCAAGAGCTCGACCCAGGCTGGACAACATAGCAAGCCTCCACCTCGACCCCAAGCAAAGCTCTGAAAACCTTGCTCGAGGGCAGGCCTTGGCAGAAGTATTGCCTCAGGCCCAGAGTTTAAGACCAGGTTGGAAGATAAGGATGTGACAAAATGGAAAGCCCATGATTGTAGCAGTTAGGGCAGCCGAGGCCGATAGGAAAGCCTGTGTTGGGTGGTTTGAGGCACATAAGGACACAATAGAGAGGAAAAGAAAAAAGAGAAAGAAAGAAAGAAAGAAAGAAAGAAAGAAAGAAAGAGAAAGAAAGAAATCAATCAATTCTCCTGCAAACATTCTGCCCTGTTCCCCCCCACCACCACACCCACATGTGAGGGTACCCAAAGCTCGGCACCTTCCAGCCCCAACCCCCCAAATCGCTGCCCCCACTTTGGTGCAGGAGTTCCCGAGGCTCCCTGGCTGGGTTCCTGCTGGCTCTCCTGTCCGAGGAGAGAAATGTGCCCCAGGCAGACTGACTCTCTGAATCGAAAAAGACCTTCTGCTAAGAGGTCCAGGGACAAATCCCTCACACGGGGACATTTCTTCACCACTAATCCAATTTTTCCAGGCTGTAAAGCCAGTCACCCTGTGAACACACAGTTGAGAATATTTTTGGACAGGGTCTGGCTCTGTGGACCGGTTTCGGAATGGCGGACATGACCCTCATTACCGCCAGCCTTGAAATCGCGGACTTGGACAATCCTCCCTCCTCACCATACAGAGTGGCTGGCATAATGGGCAACTCAATCCCATAACCCCTGTTTGGATGAGTGCAGATACGGGGTCTCCCTGCATTGCACAGGGCTGGCCTTGGGTTCCTGAGCTCCAGATATCCTCCTGACTCGGCCTCGCAAATTGCTGAGATTCCAGGTGTATGCCATCACACCACTTCTGGTTCATTTTTGATGATGGATCGTGGGTGGTCTCAGTGGCTCAGCCTCATCATCCCAGAGCTTTGGGAAACCAAGGTCAGCAGTTAACCTGAGCCCAAGGGACAAGACCTGCCCAGGCACCTCAGAGAGAACTCCTCACTACCATCATCCCAAATTAGCCAGGTGTGGTGGCACCCACCTGTCCTTCTGGCTCCTTGGAAGGCTGGGTAGAATCTTGCTGGAGCCCGGTGACCCAAGGCTGTGGTGGCCAGGAGGGAGCCACTATCCTCCATCCTGGGAGATGGAGTGAGACTCTGACTCAAAGAAAAAAAGGAAAAAAGGAAAAAAATGAGAGCATCCATTTATGTATGGAGTTTGAATCATAATGAACAGACAGAGATCATTTGGAAAGGAGGTTCCACCTTGGGCCTAGAGATCCCAATAGATGGTGATTGGCAGACAATCGGGTGGTGACTTTGGGAGGTTGAGGTGGGGACCGCTGGAACCTGGGAGTGCGAGACCAGCCTAGGCCACATAGCGAGACCACATCACTCCCTGTAATGCTAACACTGGAGTCATGATTGGTGGCATCCACAGCCCTGGCTACACTGGAGGCAGTGGCCTCTCTTGGGGCATTCCTTTGCTTTGCCCCTGACAACACAACCTGTGAATCCAGACTGGGCACCGTGGCTCTCAGCCATCAGCTCTGTACCCTGGGAAGCCGAGGTGGGAGGCTGACTGAGTCCAGGTGTCAGAGGCCAGCCCGGGTTATGTGGCCAGACCTCGTCTCGGCAATAGATCGCCAAATTCGAGCCAGGTGTGGTTGCCCCCAGAGTCCTGGCTGATCGCAATTTGAGGCAGAAGGACCTATGTGCCCTGCAGGTCGAAGACCCAGAAGCCACGATCATGTCTTCACACCCTGGCCCAGCCGATGGAGACTCTGGCAAAAATAAAGGGCTTCCCATATGCGTCATGATGGGCATCAATGATGCCCGTGAAAAAGGTCTCTGTGGGGGAGGGATGATGGAGTGATCAGGAGAGGAAGGGACCCACCCCTGCCCAAAAGTGGTAGACCCAGCAACTGGAACTTGGGCTTGCTGTGGCATTGCTGAACCGCCTTGATCACTTTGTGCATGACAAAACCATCTGTTCTGTGAGCTCACATGTGTCTATGCCGTGGTGCACTTTTGTGGGGATTGGAGGCAGACCTTCTGGTACATGTGGCCAAAGGGGCAGGATGGATGTGCCGGTTGCCACTTTGAAACCTCCTGTGAACAACAGGTGGGAAAGTCCCTCCTCTTGCTCCTTGGGTATCTAATATTTTAGTAACTGCCAAGGTATTCACTGACCACCAGAATGTGCTTAATTTGTGATATCTACAGAAGTTGCTTGAGAATGAAAGAATTAAGAGTCAAATAACTGACACTGGGATGGTGGAGGACAGGGTCTGTCTCTGTGGCCCAAGCTGGGGGCTGGGGACATGACCATCGTTCACCCCAGCCTCGAAGCCATGGGTTTCGGCGATTCTTTTGCCTCAGACTCTAGAGTGACTGGGATGACGGGCATCACAACCCAGAACCCCTGTATGAATGGGTGTGGAGAAGGGGTTTCCCTACGTGTCCTGGGCTGGCCTTGGGCTCCTGGGCTCCAGCCATCCTCCTGCCTCGGCCTCCCACATCATGGGATCCCAGGCATGTGCCACCACACAAGGACTACAGACTCCTTTTTGACAAAGGTTTGAGGCCAGGCCCAAGGCCGGGTTGAGGCAGGCCTTCTGGGACGCATGGACAAAGGTGTGAGATGGACGTGCCTGGTGGCCACCTTTGAAACATCCTGCAAACAACAGGCCGGGGAGTGACTTTTCCTCTGCCATCTCTGAGGGTGACTTCTCACGCTGGGTGGCATGGGTGCTGGTGGTTGCAGTGGTGGTGATTATTATTATTTCGAGTCAGAATCCTCCTCTCTCACCCAGACCAGAGCACAGGGGGCACACTCATGGCCACCATGAACTCCACTGGCCGGGCTCAGGTGATCCTCCTGCCTCATCCCCCTGAGTGGCTGGAACCACAGCCTGCACCACCACGCCTGGCTAATCTTTGGATTTATTTTTGATGACCGAGACAAGGTCTCACCCTGCATCCAGAGCGGGTCTCAGACACGCAGGCTTTGATCATCCACTTGCCTTGGCCTCCAAAGGGTTGAGATGCCAATCTGAGTCCCTGAGCCCATCCTGTGGTTGTCATGGTGGTGTTTGGTTTTATTATTGTGAGTCAGAGTACCACTCTCTTGCACAGGTCAGAGTGCATGAGCCTGCTCTCACCCACCAGCCTCCACCCACTGGGCTCCAGTCATCCTACTACCATGGTCTCCTGAGTGGCTGGAATGATAGGTGTTCATCACCACACTTGGCTAATATTTTTGACTTCTTGTTGAGATAAGGTCTCACCAAGATCCCCAGACTGGTCTTGAATCCGGGGACTCAGGCAATCTTCTTCCCTCAGCCTCCCAGAGTGCCTGGATGACAGGCGTGAGTCACTGCATCTAGCCTCCACACGTCTCTCAGGGCCCCTCCATTAGGCCCGCTCCATTTAAATGACCCGGGACACCGGAGATGGACCAGAGTTGGCTGATGAGCCTGTCACAGGGGAGTGCCTGTCGCAGGGGCATGTCTTCACCTGGATGCCCACACCTCCGCATGCCTTGATCCACAGGGTGGACCTGCTCGCTCCTCACAAGGGCTGCACTGGGACAGCACTCCCTGGACCTCTACATCAAGGTAATCAATTAGCAGATGCCTTGACAAAATCGGTCATTTGTCCTCTCCTTGTAGATTATTTAGTCAATCAAGCTCAGCAATCCCATAAAATTCATCACCAAACTGCTGCAGCATTAAGGGACCAGTTTTACATTCCAAGAGAAATGGCTAGACAAGTCATAAAAATTGTACTTCGTGTCCTACTTCTAATAACCCCCTCCTCTCAGGAGTTAATCCCTGCAGATTAAAACCTAAGTTTTTGGCATATGGATGCTACTTATTTCCAAAGAATTTGAAAATTGTCATTTCTACATGTGACAGTGGATACATTTTCCCATGTAATTTTAGCCTTGTCCAGAAATGGGGAAGCCTATAAATATGTAGTCCAACATTTATTCTTTTGTTTTTCACAGCTGGGTATTCCTAAACAATTTAAAACTGATAATGCTCCTGCTTATGCATCAAAAGCTTTTCAATCGTTTTGTACCCAGTTTAGCATCTCTCATTCTACAGGAATTCTGTATAATCCTCATGGTCAATCTATAGTCGAGAGCCCATCAAACATTAAAAAAATCAAATAATGACATTGCAGGAAGGGGAATTCAAATATAGTTCACCCCATCATATTGTAAATAACGCCATGTTTTTAATTAATCTCAATTTGGACTCTCAAGGAAAATCAGCTATGATAAGACTTTGGGCTCCTGACAAAACTGTTAAAACAATGTTAAAATGGAAAGATTTTCTTACAGGTCAATGGAAGGGGCCTGATGTCCTTTTAACATGTGGGAGAGATTATGCTTGTGTTTTTCCCCATAACCTACCCTCAACTTTTTGGGTACAGGATCGTCTAATTAGACATGACCAACCCCCCACCCCATCGAGGTACAGCCAGAGGAGACATAAATCACACCTTCAGTCTGAATCAGATGCAGATGATGAAGAGGTCTTGGTGCCAAAGCTAAAACGTCTCACCATTCAACAACCACTTTCTCCTCCACCAACTTGACCAAAGACATCTCATCATTCGTCGTCTCCCAGTCCTCAACCCAGACATTACAATCAAACTATTTTGACTAGACAGTGCAGACC
The DNA here is from genome assembly GCF_000164805.1 of Carlito syrichta. Lineage (NCBI taxonomy): Eukaryota > Metazoa > Chordata > Mammalia > Primates > Tarsiidae > Carlito > Carlito syrichta. The sequence continues at coordinate 12,648 of NW_007251542.1, forward strand.
ACGCATGTGGGTGCAAATCAAGGCACTCACCTTGATTTGCACCAGCTGAGGATCTGGTTCGCTCTCAAAACACTTCTCTCACTCCTTTTACTGTTTTTCTTGCTATGCTGGCTATTATAGCATGCCAGGAGAGTTGTATTTATTCGAAAAAATCTTATTGGTCTTATATCCCAAACCCTCCAGTGTTCCAGCCTGTTACATGGAATACTTAGATTATTACTGTTTTTGCTAATCATTCCTCTTTACTAAGAGGCCCCAGTCTTTTTTCATGACAAGTCAAAACTGTTATTAATCATAATTTTTCTTTTTCAGGTTGTTATCTTTCTCGTCCAATGCATTTAGTTTACCTAAAAGTCAAAAACCCTCCCTTGATATTTCAGTTGTTTAAACTCCCGTTTAAAAGCTATGGTTATTGATAGCCCCTCCTATCTTCCCAGAATGGCAAATGACAATATAACTGGTTTCTTATGTTATTGATTCCTGGGAACTCTGACCCTACGTTATCAACCAGAGCTCAGGAGAATCACCTAAATCATGCAGATCAAGGTGTCAGGAGCCACAATCGTGCCACCATGACTCAGCCTGGCCAATTGAGAGACTGGCGACAAAAAGATGCCTCTCACGTGCATCACAATGGACGTCCATGACTCCCCAGAAAATTTCAACATGGGTGGGAATGATGGATTAATTGGGAGAGGAAGGGGCCCTACCCCTGCCCAAAGATGGCATACAGGGTCACTGGTAATTGGACTGGCCGTGGAGTTGTCAGACTGCCTTGATCACTCTGTGACCCACAGCTACCCTAGCTCAGAGCCATCTATTCCGTGAGCTCATATACATCTTTGCCATGGGGCACATGGTAGAGACAGGCCTTATGGGGCACAAGTGTGGAGGGTAGAGACAGGCCTTATGGGGCACGAGTGTGGAGGGTAGAGACAGGACTTATGGCGCTCGTGGCCAAAAGCAAGTGCCAGATGTGCCCAGTGGCCACCTCTGAAACCTTCCATGAAAGACAGACCAGAAAGTGCCTTTCCCTTCCCATCCCTGAGAGAGAATCCTCACGTTGAGTGTCAGGGATGGTGGTGGTGGAGGTGGTGGTGATTATTATTTGAAGGTGGAATCCCACTCTGTTGCCCAGGCCAGAGCACAGGGGAACGCTCTTAGCCACAGTGAACTCACCTGTGGAATTCAGGCGATCCTCTCTCCTCTGCCCTCCAAGTGGCTGGAACTACAGGCCTGCGCCACCTCGCCCAGCTAATCTTTGGCTTAATTTTTGATGGTTGAGATGTGATCTAGCCCCATGTGCCGGGCTGTTGTCTAACCCAGAGGCTGATGCCGTCCACTCACCGGGACTTCCGAAGAGCCAGGAAACCAGAGTGAGGCCCTAATCCTGTCCTGTGGTTGTGATGGTTGGTATTAATATTCTGATTCTGAGTACTGCTGTGTCACCAGGTCATAGCACAGGGGCCAGTACTCAGCCACCATGGTCTACACAGGCTGGGCTCTGGTGATACACCTGCCATGGCCTCCTGAGTGCCTGTAAAGACAGACGAACACCACCACCTTCTGCTCATTTTTTTGGTTTCTTGTAGAGATGAGGTCTCGCCAAGGTGCCCGGGCTTGTCTCGAATCCAGGGGCTCAGGCCATCCTCTCGCCTCAAGCTCCCATAGCACTAAGATGACAGGCCTGAGCCTCCGCCCCCGGCCTCCACACCCCTCTCAGGGCCTCACCTTGAAAAACACTTCCTTCTGAAGATGCGGGATCCTAGAGAGGGTAGCTGAAGTCACCAGCCGAATCCTATCCATGGGAAGTGCCTAATGCAGTGGCATGTCACTGCTGGGTCACCCACCCTTTCACCTACCTGGATCCCCAGTGTGAACAAGCAGACTCTTCCCTGGGGCTGCCATGGGGAAAGGGAGGGCATCACTCTCAAATCTTTGTGGGGGTGGGAACGGCTGAGCGAGTCACGCCTGTCTCCTTAGCTCTTGGAAAGTCTGAGACAGGAAATGTCCAGAGCCCGAGTGCACAACACCAGGTTGGACATCATAGCAAGCCCCCAGGTAGACCCCACACAAAACCCAGAAAGCCTTGGGTTAAGGCAGGCCTTGGCGTGAGGATCACCTCTGGCCCAGATTTTAAGACAAGGCAGGTGACCAGGATGTCATCCAAATGGAAAGCATGTGATCGCATTAGTTTGGGAGGTCCAGGTCAAAAGAATGGCCAAAGTTGGGTGGTTTGAGAGCAGCATGGTCAACCTAGTGAGGAAATAAAAGAAAGACCCAAAGGAAAAAAGAAAGAAAGAAATCCATTTTCCTGCAAACCTTCTGCTTTCAGTCCTTCTTCCTGCCCCCCAACATATGAGGGTCCTGCAAGCTGGGCACATTACAGCCCTAACCCCCACAATGGCTAGCCCTGCTTTGGTGTGTGAGTTCCCAAATTTCCCATGCGGGTTTCCTGCCAGCTCTGCTCTCCAAGGTGAGATATGTTCCCCAGGCGGGTCAACCTCCTGACTCGGCAATTAGGACCTTCTGCCAAGAAAGTCCAGGGACACATCCCTTACCCAGGGGTATTTCTTCCCCTGCAATTCCATTTACCTATGTTTAAAGTCAGTAGCCTTGTGAACACACCATGTGCAGATGAGAATCTGTGTATGATTCTGATGTTTTTGGAGATAGGGTCTGGATGTGTGACCCAGGCTGGGACCCAGGGACATGATCACCATTCACCAACAGCCTCAAATTCATGGGCTCTGACGATCCTCCCGTCTCAGCCTCTGGAGTGACCAGGACGATGTGTCCATCGACCCCAGACACCCTGTTTGGATGGGTCCAGAGTTGGGGTCTCCTTACATGGTCCGGGCAGGCCTTGTGCTCCTGGGATCCAGCCATCCTCCTGCCTCGGGCTCACAGAGTGCTGGAATTCCAGGTGTGAGCCACCACGCCAGGAATTTTGGTTGTTTTTTGAAGAAGCACCGAAGCTGGACTCGAGAGCTCAGCCTCATCATCCCATCAGTTTGCTAGGTGGAGGCCAGTGGCCGGCCCGAGCCCACGAATGGAGACCAACTTGGGCGTCTGGGCGAGTTCTCATCTCTACCCTCCATCCCAAATGACCCAGATGTGGTGGCACATGCATGTCATTTCAGCTCCTGGGAAGGCTGGGGAAAG
>NW_007251543.1:0-461 GCF_000164805.1 Carlito syrichta
TCATCCTCCCCGAGTGCTGAGGTGACAAACGTGAGATACCCTGCCGTATCTATCCCCCCGTTGATTTGAGAGTTATGCCCTCTCTTTCCCTGAGTTGGCCCTGGGAGGGACGAGTGGTTCAACCCTGGGGAATGAGGCAGGCATAAGGGTGGACACCCCAGTGGAGACACACTCCTGTGACATGTGCTCTCCATTGAAGGACTCGGCAGGCGACTCCAGCCACCATCTCTTGGGACCCGGTGGGTCCCCAACAGGGGCATGGAGGCCATGTGTGGCTTCTCATGCCTGTCATCCTGGCACTCTGGTGGCCGAGCCAAGAGGATGTCCTAAGGCCCTTGGTGTGATACCAGCCTGGGCAGCCTGGCAAGACCTCCTCCACAAGAAGCCGATAACCTGAAGCATGCATGGTGGTGCACGTCTGTTGTTCTGGTCTCTCGGGAGGCCACAGTGAGAGGGTTGCC
>NW_007251543.1:916-2845 GCF_000164805.1 Carlito syrichta
CCAACCACCACCACCACCATAAACACAGGCCAAGCCCTGGGTCTCAGCCTAACATCCTGGCCCTTTGGAGTCAAAGGTGAGTGGGCGACCTGAGCCTACGGGTTTGACACCAGCCCAGAATGCGAGCTAAGATCTCATCTCGGTCATCAAAAGTAATCCAAATATTAACCTGGCGTGGGGGCATAGGCCTGTGGTTCCAGTAACTAAGTGGGCCTAGGTGGGAGGATCACCTGAGCCCAGCAGGTGGAGTCTGTGGTGGCTGTGAGCATGCCCCTGCACTCAGGCTTGGGAGTCAGCATGGGATTCCGACTCCAAATAATAATAATCACCACCACCACCCCTGTGACTCAGTGCAAGGAGTCACCCTCAGGGATGGGAGATGAAAAGGCACTTTCTGGCCTGTCATTTGCAGGAGGTTTCAAAGGTGGCCACGGGGCATGTCTGTTCTGCACCTTCAGTCATGTGCCCCAGAAGGCCTGCCTCCAACCTCCACACTCGTACCCTACAGAAAAAAATGTGTGAGCTCATGAAACAGACAGCCAAGAGGTAGTGTGACTGTCAGGAACAGACCAATCAAGGTGATCCGGCAATGCCGTGGCCAGCCCAGGTTGCGGCTGCCCTATCTTTCACCTTCTGGCATGAGGAGGGCCCCTCCTGATCACTCTATCATCTCCTCCCCAAGTGGACCTTTCCCTGGGGAGCCATGGAAGCCCATCATGATGCATTTGGGAAGCATCTTTTTTGTCACCGGAGTCTCCGTTGGCTGGGCTTGGGTATGGAGGCACGATTGAGGTTCCCAGGGGCTCGACTTGCAGGGCTCAGATGGTCCTCCTGCCCTGTCCTCTAAGTAGCCAGGACTTCAGAGGTCAAACGCCTGACTTGATTTTGGGGACCTCTCACCGAGAAGAAGTTAGGTCACATCGCCCTGGCTTGCCACTGACCCTTGGGCACAGGCAGACTGCCGCCTTGGCCTCCCATGGCATGGGGCTCATGGCCATGAGCCATGGTGTCCAGCCTGGACACAAACGTTCTGTCGGTGAGGGCAATGCAATGGAACGCCTTGGGATGGAGGCCACTGAATCCCTTGTACCTGGCACCGTTGGCACTACTACTTGCTATTCCAGTGTTCTGGGGAGCAAAAGTTCTCACTGCATGTCCCAGGCTGGTCTTGAACTCCCAGGCTCAAGTGGTACCCCGCTTCGGCCTCCCAGGCCAAAGCCCGGTTGTCAGCCGACTCATTGTCTATCAGGAATTGTAGGCCTAAGGCTGGGGCATCTTTCTAAAATTATATATCTGTTCACAATAATCCTAACTCCATACACAAATGGATGTTCTTCTTTTTTATCCTTTTTTCCTTTGTTTCTTTTAGTCAGAGTCTCACTCGGTTGTCCATGCTGGAGGGTGGTGGCTCACTGTCCATTAACGCAGTTTCAGACCGACAAGCTCCAGCAAGACTTTTCCCAGACTTCCAAGAAGCCAGAATGACAGGCGTGTGCTACTATGCCTGGCTCACTTGGGGTGGAGTGTAGATGATGTCTCACTGAGGGGCCTGGGTAGGTCTCAGCCTGTGGGCTCAGACTGACCACTGGCTTCAGCCTCCCAAAATGCTGGGATGAAGAGGTTGAGCACCCAAGCCTGGCCTCGATCCTTCATCAAAAACGAACCAGAAGGCCTGGCACAGTGGCCCATGACTGGAATCCAAGTGATCTGGGTGACCGAGGCTGGAGGATGACTCAAGCCCAGGTGCTGAAGCTCAGCTCGAACCTCACAGGGAGTTCACGTCTCTGCACCCATCCAAACAGACAATCTGGTGTTGAGATGCCTGTCATCCCGGCCACTCCAGAGGCTGAGGTGGGAGGATCTCTGGAGACCGTGATTTCGAGGCTTGTGGTGAACATCATTTTTGTCCCAGGGCCCCAGCCTGGGTCA
>NW_007251544.1:0-9599 GCF_000164805.1 Carlito syrichta
TTATAAGGGCTTATCTGGAATCTGGGCTTCTAGTTGTCCAAATTCTTCAGAGCATGTTGCCACTTGGAAAAGACAAGTGTCATTATAGATTCTCATCAACCTTCTGGTCCTATTGAGTGTTGTAACCAAGAACCAGTCAGTGCAATTCAGATGGGTTTCTCAGCACAACTAAAGGCAGATTACAGGACTAAGGCATCATCTCGCAATATTTGTGTGTAACTCTTGTCTTGAGATGTACCCTGTTATCCTAAAATATCAGTTTGTGAATCTATTTAATATGGCCTGAGGGGTTGGGGTTGCTAAGCATGTAGTACCTATTTTTAAAGATAACCAAGAATCACGGATTCCACATACCTGGGAAACAACGGAGCATCTGTCTGTTTGCATACAGAATTTTGGAATCCAGATCGCCAGGGAAAATCACGCTCTTGCTGAGAACGAGAAGAGAATGCGGGATCAGGGGTCCTGAACAGTCAACATCTATATGACCTCTTGATAAGGTTTAATGAGGAATCTGGGATTGTAGGTCCTTCCATTTTTCAGAGCTACTTGCTACGTGGATACCTAAAATCTCTTATTACAAATCCAAGTGATTCCGGTCCTTTTGATAGTTGTAATTGAGTATCTGACCTACAATTTCGTTTGTTTCTTATCCACATCTTCGGCCATAGTCCAGTTCCCCAGGTATCAACTGACATTTTGCAACAAAATCCTTCGCTTCATTTTACCTCAAAATACTGAAATTTCCTTTGGTCAGGCTGGTGGAAATTCGGATATTTGGTTTAGATTATTATACATTTTTACGATGTCTTGTTAAGGGGAACCTGGAAGCTTGGATTACAGCTCCCAGGTACTATATGGGAGTCTTTGTATTGATATCCAAACAACTGGAATTCTATGTTCATCAGGAAATATCTCGGGCGTTGCTGAGAATTAAGCAGGAATTTGCGAAATGAGAATCCTCATATACGGGAAACAACATGGCTTCTAATTACGGAAGAATAAGGGATCTGGGTTACATGAGTCCTCAAATGCCAAAAACCTACGGGGAGTCATACTAAGGAAGAAAAATTATCAGGGATTTGTAGCACTTATCTGGGGAATGGGAGCCCTCATATACAGGAAAATTCACAACCTCCGGCTAAGGACGAACAAGGAATCTGGGTGACACATTTCCTCGATCCAAAAAATCTACAGTGCGTCTTTCTAAGGGCTAAACCTGGATCAGGGTTTCGAAGAAGGACTCTCGGTAATGGGAGTCTTCATATACAGGACACTACACAGCCTCTACCTAAGAAAGATTAAGAAATCTGTTTTTGACTACTGCCAAAAATCTACTGGGCGTCTTGCTAAGGTCTAAACAAGAATCATTATTCAAAGCAAGGATCAGGGGAATGAGAGTCCTCATATACAGGAATCTGCACAGGCTCTTGCTAACGAATCTGGGTTACACGAGTCCTAAATTCCAAAAATGTTCAGGGCGACTTGATAAGGCCAATAAGACTCGAACTTCGACGTCCCCATATTTTTCAGAGCTGTATCCTATGTGAATATTAGGAATCACTCATTGTAGAAGTCTGGCAACATTCTGGTCCTCTAGATTGTTTAAACGAAAATATGGCACTAAAAGTCCATTTAGATTCTGGATCCTCTAACGCCAAATTCCAGGACACAAGTAATCATCTCAGGTGTTTTGAATGTAAGCCCTGAGTTCTGGGTTACCTTGTACTCCAGAAACTTCTGGTAGTATCAGCTATTCGGAATTAGGAACTTGAGTTTAGATGTTGCACCATGTTTAGAAGGTATTTTTGGGGGACACCAGGGTCTTGGTTTACAAGTCCATAGGAGCATTCTGGAGTCTTTCTGTTGAGAACCACGTGTCTGGACTTCTAGGAAACGGGAAAATATCTGGTCGTTCTACTGAGAATGAAACAGAAATCTCGGACACTATGTCCCCAGAAAGTTTCTACTCATGTTAGCAATGTGGAATAAGGAAAATCAGTTTTCATGTGACCAGCAAACTTCTGGGCAGTTGTTGATTTTTCCTTGGCTTAAGGTAGTTCTGATACCTAGAGGCCTATGGGAATTTGTTAAATGCTAATCAGGAATAAGGAGTCCCAGTCCCCAAGTTTTCAGAACTAATTCTTGTATACCTACCAAAAATCTGTCATTACCGATTCCCAGGAACCAGCTGTTCCTCTTCTTAATTGTAATAGAGAATCTGGCCATCTGCTTGGCTTTTTTTGCAGGATTCTGTAAGACATGATTCCACAACCCAAGGAATTATGTCACCATTATTCGTGTAATTTCTGACTTCAGGTTTACCTCCTAAACCAGAAACTACTACTGGAAATTTAGATTGATATTTGTAACTTGGGATTAGGTTTTCCTAAATATTTAGCACGTTTTCTTAAAGGGGATCCAGCAATCTTGGATTCCAGGGCCCTTATGTCCTTTTGGGTTTATGATTATTGGTATATAATAATTAGCACTTCCACATTGCTATGTAACTCCCGGAAGTCTTACAGAAAACAAAAAAAATCTGGGTTATGGAGGTCGCCAATCCAAGAATTCTACATGGACACCCTATAAGGGCTAATTTGGAATCTGGGATTCTGTTTGCACATATTCTTTAGGGCTACAGGCCTCTTGGATATGACAATTATGTCATTATAAATTCTCAGCAAGCTTCTGATAGTCTTGATATTTGTAACCGAGAATGTGGACCCTCAAGTCCATTGGGTTCCTCGGGACAACAAAGGGCAGATTTCAGGACCCAAAATATCTTATCGCCATATTTGTATGTAACTGTCGTCTTAAGATGTACCTTGTAATTCTAAAACTTCTGTTTGTCCTTCTTCTCTGTTAGGGGCCTGGTGTTTTGTGGTTGCCAAATATATATTACGAACTTTTAAGGCTAAGCAGAATTCATGGATTCCACAACCCTGGGTAATTTCTGCACATCTGCCTATTTTTATACAGAGTTTTAAAATCCAGATCATGAGAAAAAATCAGGGCATCTTGCAGAGAACAATAAGGATATCCGGTTCTTGGAGTTCTCATTCGCCAGAATCTACAGGGCCTCCTGATAAGGTTTAATTAGCAATCTGGTTTCAGGGACCCTACATTTTTCAGACTTACTAGCTCCGTAGATACCCTTAATCGGTCTTACAGATCCCCAGGAACATTCTATTCTCTTGAAAGTTGTAATCGAGGATCTGGCCCAATATCCTTTTGTGTCTTATGAACATCTAGGACCATAATCAAGTACTCCAGGAATTAAATGGCATATTGCTACCAAATCCCTTGATTCAGGTTACATCACACTACAGAAATTTCTTGTGGTCGGGCTGGTGGGAACTGGGATATTGGCTTTAGGAGAGTCCACATTTTGGGGAGGTAGTGCTGAGTAGAACCCAGAATCTTGGATTCCAGTTCCCCAATAACCTTATGGGAGTCTTTCTTGATATTCAAACAACTGGAATTCTAGGTCACCATGAAATATCTCAGCGTCTTGGTGAGAATGAAGCAGGAATCTGGGTAATGGGGGTCCTCATATACAGGAAATTACACTGCCTCTTGCTAAGTAAAAATGAGGAATTTAGGTTGCACGTGTCCTCAGCCCAAAAATCCACAGGGTGTCTTACTAAGAGGTATCCATGAATCAGGTTTTTAATATAGGAAGCTGGGTAGTGGGAGTCCTCAAATACAGGAATTTGGACTACCTATTGCTAAGAAAACATAAGGAATCTTGGTTACACGTGTCCTCAATCCCTAAAAAAACGTCAGGGTGTCTTGCTAATGGCTAAACACAAATCAGGGTATTGAAGCAAGAATCTTCGGAAATGGGGTCCTCATATACAGGCAAATACACGGCCTTTTACTAAGAAAGAATAAGGAATCTGGGTTACACGTGATCTCTATCCGAAAAGAACTACAGGGCCTCTTGCTATGGGCTAAATAGGAATAAGGGATTCGAAGCAGGAATGTGGGTAATATTCCTCATAACAGGAAACTTCGAGGCCTCTTCCTAAGGAAAAATAAGGAATCTGTTTTACGCAGTTCCTCAATCACACAATTTATATGGCATCTTGCTAAGGTCTAAACAAGAATCAAGGTTTCAAAACAGGAATCTGGGAAAAGGGAGTTCTCATATACAGGACACTAGACAGCGTCCAGTGAAGGAAGAATAAGGAATCTGTGTTCACGAGTCCTCAATCCGAAAAAATTCTCAGGACGTCTTGCTACTAGACAAACAAGAATTAGGGCTTCGAGCTCCCCTCATGTTTTGGAGCTATTTAGCATGTGGATATTAGGAATCAGTCAGTTCAGGACTACAGCAACATTCTGGTCCTCTTGGTACTTGTAAACGGGTATCTCACACTGCAAATCCGTTAGGTTCCTTGGGACAACTAAGGCCATGTTCCAGCACAAAAGGGATCATTTCACCATATTTGCATGTAACTCTTGGTCTCAAGATGAACTTTGTTATTCTCAAACTTCCATTTGTCCTTTTATTTAGAGAGGTGCTGAGGGTTTTGCAGTTTCCAAATGTTTAGTAAGTATACTTAAAGGTAACCAGGAATCATGAATTCCCCGACCCTAGGAAACTTGTGGGCATCTGTCTTTAGTATACAGAGTTTTTTAATACACATCAACAGGGAAAATCAAGGCATCTTGCTGAGAATGAAAAGAAAATCCGGGTTGTTGATTTCTCATTCGCCGAAGTCTACTGGGCCTCTGATGAGGTTTAATCAGGAATCTGGGCTTTTAGGTCCCCATATTGTTAGGGTGTCTTGAACAAGCGAAACAGGAATTTTGGATTCCAATTGCCCAGGAAACTTCTGAGAGACTTTCAATTGATATCCAAACAACTTTAATTCTACATCACCACGAAATATCTCGGTGTCTTGCTGAGAATGAAGCAGGATTCTGGGTAATGGGAGTCCTCATATACTGGAAACTTCATGACTCTTGCGAAGGATGAATAAGGAATCTGGGCTACATGGGTCCTGTATACCGAAAATCTACAGCACGTCTTGCTAAGGGCTAAACAAGATTAGGTCTTCGAGAACCTCTCATGTTTTAGAGCTCTTTGGTATGTGGATATTACGAATCAATCATTCCTGTCCTCCAGCAACACTCTGGTACTCTTGATAGCTCTGAACGAGAATCTGACACTAGAAGTCCATTTAGATACTCGGAACATCTGATTCCAGGTACAGGACACTCGAAATTCTTTCAGGTTTTTTGTATGTAAGCCCTGACCTCTGTATTACCTCTTACTTGAGAAACTTCAGTGGCTCCACTGCTTGTTATTAGGACTTTGGGTTTACATGTTCAATTTTTTAGGAGGTATTATTGGAAGAGAACCAGGAATCTAGATTCCATGTCCCCAGGCATATTCTTGTCATCTTTCTATGGGTATACAAGTGTCTGGACTTCCAGGCCAACAGGAAACATCTCGTCGTTTTGCTTAGAATTAAATGGGAATCTGGGTCACTGTGTCCCTTAAAAGATTCTACAGGCTTCACCTAAGAGGAATTAGGAATCTCGGTTTCCATGTAATTTGCAAACATCTGGGCATTTGCTAAATTATCCGTGGCTTAAGGCAGGGCTCATACCTAGGAATCAACAGGGACTTTAGCAAATGCTAATCTGGAATCTGGGAGTCCTGGTTCTCATATTATTCAGAGCAACATCCTATATGCATACCAAAATTCGGGCATTGCCGTTCCCCAGGAACGTGTTGCACCTCTTGATAGTTGTAACTGAGAATCTGGCCTACTGTTTCGTTTGTTTCACAGGGTCCTGTAAGGCTACATTCCACAACCCACGCAATCATCTGCAATTTGTGAAAGTGATCATTGGTCTCAAACTTACCTCGTAGTACAGAAACTACTGCTGGACATTCGTTTTCACACTAAGAATGTGGGATTAGGGCTTCCCACATATTTAGGATATATACTTAAGGTGGAACCAGCAATCTTCGATTCCAGGTCCTTGGGAAATTTCTTGGAGTATATGTATTGGTATGTAGGAGTATGTACTTCTACGTCACCAGATAACATCCGGGCATCTTTCTGATAATAAAAAAACGAATGTGGGTTATGGGAGGCCTCAATCCATTTCTACAGGGCTCCGTTATAAGGGCTTATATGGAATCTGGGCTTCTTGTTCTCCAAATTCTTCAGAGCATGTTGCCACTTGTAAAGGACAAGTGTCATTATAGATTCCCTGCAACCATCTGGCCCTCTTCATTGTTTTAAACAAGAACCAGTCCGTGCAATTCAGTTGGTTTTCTCGGCACAACTAAAGGCAGACTACAGGACTAAGGCCTCATCTAGCAATATTTGTGTGTAACTCTTCTCTTAAGATGTACACAGTAATCCTAATAATTCCTTTTGTGAATCTATAAGATATGGCCTGGGGGGTTGGGGTTCCTAAGCATGTTTACATATTTTTAAAGGTAACCAGGAATCACGGTTTCCACGTCCCTGGGAAACAGCTGGGCATCTATGTGCATACAGAGTTTTGGAATCCAGATCGCTAGGAGATATCAGGCTCTTCCTGAGAACGGGAAGAGAATGCGGGTCCAGGGGTCTTCAACCGTCAAAATCTATACGGCCTCTTGATAAGGTTTAATGAAGAATCTGGGCTTGTAGGTCCTTCCCATTATTCAGAGCTATTTGCCACGTGGATACCTAAAATCTCTTATTACAGATCCAAGCGATTCTAGACCTTTCGATAGTTGTAATTGAGTATCTGAACCTACAAATTCGTTTGTTTCTTATCCACATCTTCAGTCATAATCCACTTCCCCAGCTATATACTGCCATTTTGCGACAAAATCCCTCGCTTCAGGTTACCTGAAAATACTGAAATTTCCTGTGGTCAGACTGGTGGAAATTGCGACAGTTGGTTTAGAATATTCCATAATTTTACTATGTCTTGTTAAGGGGAACCTGGAAGTTTGGATTACAGATCCCAGGTACTATGTGGGAGTTTTCTATTGATATCCAAACAACTGGAATTCTATGTTCATCAGGAAACATCTCGGGTATTGCTGAGAATTAAGCAGGAATTTGCAAAACGGGAATCCTCATATACGGGAAACTACAAGGTGTCTTACTACAGAAGAATAAGGAATCTGGGTTACACAAGTCCTCAAATCCAAAAAATCTACAGGGAGTCTTACTAAGGGAGAAAAAGTATCAGGGAATTGAAGCACGAATGTGGGGAATGGGAGTCCTGATATACAGGAAAATTCACAACCTCTTGCTAAGGACGAAAAGGGATCTGGGTGACACATGTCCTCTATCCGAAAAATCTACAGGGCGTCTTTCTAAGAGCTAAACAAGTATCAGGGTTTCGAAGCCAGACTCTCGGTAATAGGAGTCTTAACTTAGAGGAAACTACACAGCCTCTGCCTAAGAAAGGATAAGAAATCTGGTTTTCCCAAACCACAATGCCAAAAATCTACTGGGCGTCTTGCTATGGGCTAAACAAGAATCAGGATTTCGAAGCAAGAATCTGGGAAATGGAGTCCTCATATACAGGAAACTACACGGGCTCTTGCTAAGGAAGAATAACGAATCTGGGTTACAAGAGTCCTCAATTCAAAAAATGTTCAGGGCGTCTTGACAAGGCCTACAACACTCGGACTTCGACGTCCCCATATTTTTCAGAGTTGTATCCTATGTGCATATTAGGAATCACTCATTCCAGTAGTTCCACAACATTCTGGTCCTCTCAATAGTTTAAACGAAAATATGGCACTACAAGTTCATTTATATTCTGCATCCTCTAACTCCAAATTCCAGGACAGAAGAAATCATCTCGGGTGTTTTGAATGTAAGCCCTGAGTTCAGGGTTACCTCGTACTCCAGAAACTTCTGGTAGCTCAGCAATTCGGAATTAGGAACTTGGGTTTAGATGTTGCACCATGCTTAGATGGTGTTTTTGGGATGGCACAAGGGTCTTGGTTTACAAGTTCATAGGAGCATTCTGGAATCATTCTATTGGGAGCCACGTGTTTAGACTTCTAGGAAACGGGAAATATCTAGTCGTTCTTCTGAGAACGAAACAGGAATCTCGGACACTATGTCCCCAGAAAGTATCTACTCATGTTCGCAATGTGGAACAAGGAAAATCAGTTTTCATGTGACCAGCAAATCTGGGCAGTTGTTGATTTTTCCCTGACTTAAGGTAGTTCTCATACCTAGATGCCTACAAGAATTTGTTAAATGCTAATCAGGAATTAGGAGTCCCAGTCCCCACACTTCTCAGAACTAATTCCTGTATACATACCAAAAATCTGTCATTACCGATTCCCAGGAACCTGCTGCTCCTCTTCCTAGTTGTACCAGAGAATCTGGCCATCTGCTCCGCTTTTTTTGCAGGAGGCTGTAAGCCCAGATTCTGCAACCCTACGTATCATGTTGCCATTTTTCGTGTAATTTCTCACTTCAGGTTTACCTCCTAATCCAGAAACTACTACTGGAATTTTAGAGTGATATTCGTAACTTGGGATTAGGTGTTCCCAAATATTTAAGACGTTTTCTTGAAAGGGATCCAGCAATCTTGGATTCCAGGGCCCTTCTGACCTTTTGGACTTATGACTATTGGTATATAATAGTTTGCACTTCCACATTGCCAGGTAACTTCCGGTATTCTTACTGAGAACAAGAAGAATCTGGGTTATGGGGGTCACGAATCCAAGAATTCTACATGGACACCTTATAAAGGCTGAATCTGGAATCTGGGATTCGATTTCCACACATTCTTTAGGGCTACAGGCCTCTTGGATATGATTATTTTTTCATTATAAATTCTCAGCATCCTTTGGAACGTCTTGTTTGTTGTAAGCGAGAATGTGGACTCTCAATTTGTTGGGTACCGCGGGACAACAAATGGTATATTCCAGGACCGAAAGGATCTTATCGCCATATTTGTATGTAACTATCGCCTTAAGATGTACCTTGTAATACTAAAACTTCTGTTTGTCCTTCTACTCCGATAGGGGCCATGTGTTTTGTGGTTGCCAAATATATATTATGTACTTTTAGAAGTAAGCAGGATTCATGGATTCCACGAACCTAGGTAATTTCTGGGCTTCTGCCTATTTTTATACAGAGTTTTAAATCCAGATCACAAGAAATAATCAGGGCATCTTACAGAGAACGAAAAGGAAATCCAGTTCTAGGTGTTCTCGTTCTCCAGAATCTACATGACCTCTTGATAAGGTTTAATCAGCAATCTGGCTTCAGGTTCCCTACATTTTTCAGAGCTACTAGCTCCGTAGATACCCTTAATCAGTCATTAGAAATCCCCAGGAGCATTCTATTCTCTTGATAGTTGTAATCGAGAATCTGGTCCAAATATCCTTTTGAGTCTTATGAACATCTAAGACCATAATCAGGTACTCCAGGAATCTAATGGCATATTGCTACCAAATCCCTTGATTCTGGTTACATCAAACTATAGAAATTTTTTGTGGTCAGGCTGGTGGGAATTGGGACATTCGGTTTAGGAGACTCCACATTTTGAGGAAAAAGTTAAGTGGAACCAGGAAACTTGGATTCCAGTTCCTCAATAAG
>NW_007251545.1:0-4465 GCF_000164805.1 Carlito syrichta
CCATCTATATATAGCAAGAAGATTATTTTTGTCCTGGAATATGGCCTTAATTGTTCCAAGGAACCTAACGGACGTGGGTGCCCAATACCCGTTTACAACTTTTAAGAGGACCAGAATGTTGCTGGAGTCCTGAAATGTCTGATTCACAATATCTGCATGCTGAATTACTCCGAAACATTTGGGGAGCTCAAAACCCTGTTTCTAGTTTGTCCCATAGCAGACACCCTGTGAATTTTTTGGTTTGAGGCCAGGTACAACAAAGATTCTTTATTCGTCCTTAGCTGGAGGCCGTGTAGTGTCCTGTATGTGAGGACTCTCTTTCCCTAGATTCCGGTTTTGAAACCCTGATTCTTGTTTAGCCCTTAGTAAGACGCCATGTACCTTTTTTGATAGAGGACTCGTATATCCCAGATTCCTTATTTTTAGCAACAGCCGTGCAGATGCCTGTATAGGAGTATTCCCTTCCCAGATACATGCCTCGTAATCCTGATGCTTGTTTAGACCTTAGCAAGACGCCATGTAGCTTTTTGGGGATTGAGAACACATGATACCCAGATTCCTTATTCTTTCTTAGGAAAACTCCGTGCATTTGCCTGTTTATGAAGATTTCATTTCCCTAGATTATGCTTCAAAAACTCAAATTCGTGTTTAGTCCTTAGCAAGACACCCTGAAATCTTTCTTGGGATTGAGGACACGTGTAAACCAGATTCCTTATTCTTCCTTAGGAATAAACAGTGCAGTATCCTGTATATGAGGACTCCCATTATCCATATTCCTACTCCCAAAACCTGATTGGTGGTTATCTCTTAGCAAAACGCTCTGCAGGTTTTTGTGATGGGGGAGTCGTGTAACCAACATTCCTTATACTTTCTTAGCAACAGGCCGTGTAGTCTTCTGTATTGAGGACTCCCATTACTGAAATACCTGCTTCACTCTTAGCAAGACTCCCAGATATTTCGTGGTGACCTAGAATTTCAGTTGCTTGGATATCAAGAGAAAGACTCCCATAAATTTCTTGTGGAATTGGAACAAAAGAGTCCTGGTTCCCTTTTCAAAAGACACACGAAAGATGGGACGACATAGAAGCTCAGATTGCTGATCAAACCTTATCAAGAGACCTTGCACATTTAGGCGATTGAGAACTCCAAGAACTGGATTCCTTTTCCGTTCTCAGCAAGATGCCCTGATTTTCCCTGTCTATGTGGATTCCAAAACTCTGCGTACAAAAATACAGACGCCCAGATGATTCCTAGGGTCGTGGAATCCATGATTCCTGGTTACAATTTAATAATTCGTACTGAATATTTGGCAACTGCAAAACCCTCGGCCCCTCTCCAAATAAAAGTACAATCAGAAATTTTAGGATTACCAAGTTCATCTGAAGACCCGTGTTACATCCAAATACGGCAAGAAGATACTTTTGTTCTGGGAATCTGGTCTTAGTTGTCCCGAGGAACCGAAGGGACTTGTACTACCAGATACCCGTTTACAACTCTCAAGAGGACCAGAATGTTGCTGGAATCCTAAAAAGACTGATTCATAATACCCATAAGCCAAATATCGCCGAAACAAGAGATGAGCTCGAAGGCCTGATTCTTCTTTATCCCCTAGCAAGACACACTGAGATATTTTCGGATTGGGGACTAGTGTATCACAGATTCTTTATTCATCCTTAGCGAGGGGCAGTATAATATCCTGCATAAGAGCGCTCGCTTTCCCCAGAATCCTGTTTGGAAACCCTGATTCTTGTTTAGCCCTTAGCAAGATATCATGTAGATATTGTGACAGAGGAACCGTGTAAAACAGGTTTCTTATTTTTGTTAAGCAAGAGATCATGTAGATTCTGTATATGAGGACTGCTGTTACCTATGTTGCAGCTTCTAAACCCTGATTCTTTTTTAGCCCACAGCAGATGGCCTGTTGATTTTTAAGACTGAGGACTGTTATAACCCTGATTCTTTTTTTTCCTTGGCAAGGGGCCGTGTATTTTCCTGTATATTAGGGCTCTCATTACATAGATCCTGCTTCGAAACTCTGATTTCTTTTTTAGCCCTTTCCAAGATGCCATGTAGATTTTTTGGATTGAGGACTTGTGTAACACAGATTCCTTATTCTTTCTTAGCAAAAGGTCATGTAGTAGCCTGTATATAAGTACTCCATTTCCCAAGATTTATGCTTGAAACACCCTGATTCATGTTTAGCCCATAACAAGGAAGCCTGAAGTTTTTTTGGGATTGAGGACATGAGTAACGCACATTCCTTATTCTTACTTAGCAAAAGGCAGTGAAATTTCCTGTATGTGAGGACTACCATTACCCATAATCCTACTTCAAAAACCTGATTTGCGGTTACGTCTTAGGAAGACGGCCTGTAGTTTTTGGGATTGAGTACTCATGTAACCAAGATTCCTTATACTTCCTAAGCAGTATGATGTGCAGTTTCCTGTATATGACGACTCCCATTACCCAGCTTCCCGCTTCACTCTGCAGGAAGCCTAGATAGTTACTGGTGACCGAGAATTCCAGTTGCTTTTATATAAAGAGAAAGACTCCCATAATTTCTTTTGGGAACTGGAATCCAAGATTCCTTGTTCGCCTTCAAAAGACCTCCCTAAAATGTGGAATCTTCAAAACCCAACATCCCAATTCCGACCTGCCTGCCCACAAGAATTTTCTGTCACTTTTGGTATCCTTTATCGAGGGATTTAGTACCAATATGCCTTTTGATTCTGGGGAGCATGATTATGGTTGTAGATGTTCCTAGGACACAAAAGGATTTGTAGGGCCAGATCCTTGATTACAACTAACAAGATGACCAGAAAGTTTCTGTGGATCTGTAATGACAGATTTTGCGTATCCATGGAGCAAGTAGCTCTGAAAAATGTAGGGACCCAGAAGCCCAGATTGCTGATTAAACCTTATCAAGATGCCCTGTAGATTCCAGTTAATGGGAACTCCTAGAACCGCATTTCCTTTTCGTTCTCAGCAAGATTCCCTGATTTTCCCTGTTGATGTGGATTCCAAACTCTGTATTCAAAAAGACATATGCCCAAAAGTTTCCCAGGGACGTGGAATCCATGCTTCCTGGTTACGTTTAAAAATACATACTAAACCTTTGGTAATTGCAAAACTCTTGTCCCCTCTCAAAATAAAAAGAGAAACGGAAGGTGAAGGATTATTGGGTTCACCGTAAGTACACATTTACTACCAAACATGGCAAGAAGATTCTTTTTGTGCTGGATTCTGGCCTTAGTTGTTCTGAAGAACCTATCGGATTGGAGTGACTGATACCGGTTTACAAATTTCAAGAGGACCAGAAGGTTGCTGGAGTCCTGAAATGCCTGATTTGTAATATCTGCATGTTAAATTGCTCCGAAACATTTTGGGAGCTCGAAGCCCTGTTTCTTGTTTGTCCTATAGCAGATATCCTGGGAATTTTTTGTATTGAGGACTCATACAACAAAGATTCTTTATTCATCTTTCGTCAGAGGCCGTATAGTGTCCTCTACATGAGGACTCTCTCTCCCTAGATTCCTGATTTGAAACCCTGATTCTTACTTAGCCCTTAGGAAGACGCCATGTTGATTTTTTGATAGAGGAACCGTGGAAAACAGAGTTCTTCTTTTTTGTTGGGAAGAGGCCATGTAGTTTCTTGTACATGAGGTCTGTTATTACCCACATCCATGCCTCGAATCCCTGATTCTTATTTAGCCGTCAGCAAGAAATCATGTAGATTTTCAGGATTGTGGACGCGTATAACCCAGATTCCTTATTTTTAGCAACAGCCGTGTACTTGCCTGTATATGAGTACTACCTTTCCAATATTCATGCGTCGAAACCCTGATGCTTCTTTAGCCCTTAGGAAGACGCCGTCTAGTATCTCGGGGATTGAGAACACATGTCATCCAGCTTCCTCATTCTTTCTTGGGAAAAGTCCGTGCATTAGCCGTTTATGAGGATTTTATTTCGCTAGATTCTGCTTCAAAAACCCAAATTCGTATTTAGCCCATAGCTAGACACCCTGACGTTTTTGGGGTATTGGGGACACGTGTAAACCAGATTTCTTATTATTCTTTAGCAAAAGACAGTGCAGTTTCTTGTATATAAGGACTCCCATTATCCAGATTCCTACTTCCAAAACCTGATTGGTGCTTATCTCTTAGCAAGACTCTCTGTAGATTTCTAGGATGGAGGATTCATGTAAGCAAGATTCCTTATTCTCCGTAACATCAGGTCGTGTGGTGTTCTGTACATGAGGACTCACATTACTGAAATTCCTACTTCATTCTCAGCAAGATGCCGATACATTTCCTGGTGACCCAGAATTCCAGTTGCTTGGATATCAAGAGAAAAAATCTCATAAAATTACTGTGGAATTGGAACCCAAGATTCCTGTTTCCTTTTTCAAAAGACTCCCTAAAATGTGGCGACATAGAACCCCAGTTTGCTGATTAAACCTTATCGA
>NW_007251545.1:5576-6665 GCF_000164805.1 Carlito syrichta
AACGCAGATTCCTTATTCGTTCCTAGTAAAAGGTCATGTAGTTACCAGTATATAAGGCTCCAATTCCCCAGATTCAGGCTCGAAAACACCCCGATTCGTGTTTAGCCCCATAGCAAGACGACCTGAAGATTTTTGGGATTGAGGACACGAGTAACTCAGATTACTTATTCCTACTTAACAATACGCAGTGAAGTTTCCTGTATGTGATGACTTCCATTAGGAAGATTCCAACTTCCATAATCTGATTCGTGGTTACCTCTTAGGAAGACGGCCTGTAGTTTTTGAGAATGAGGACTCATGTAACCAAGATTCCTTATACATTCTTAGCAATATGACGTGGGTCCCCTACACAAGACCTCCCCAAAATGAGGAATATTCAAAACCCAAAACTCTAATTTCTACCTGCCCACCCACAAGAATTTTCTGTACTTTGAGGTCAACTGAATCGAGAAATTTTGTACCAATATACATTTTGATTCTGGGAAATATGATTATGGCCATAGATGGTCCCAGGAAACAAAAGGATTTCTAGGGCCAAATCCTTGATTACAACTAACAATAGGACCAAAGAGATCCTGAGGATCTGTAATGACAGATTTAGCGTATCCACGGAGCAAGTAGCTCTGAAAATGTAGGGACCCAGAAGGCCAGATTGCTGATTAAACCGTATCAAGAGGCCCTCTCAGGAGGACCACAATGTTGCAGGAGTCCTGAAATGACTGATTCATAATAACCACAAGCCAAATATCTCTGAAACATGAGATGAGCTCGAAGCCTTAATTCTTGTTTATACCACAGCAAGACGCCCTGGGAATATTTCAGATTGTGGACTAGTGTATCACAGATTCCTTATTCTTCTTTTACGAGGGGCCGTGCAATGTCCTGCATATGAGGACTCCCTTTCCCCAGAAACCTGTCTGGAAACCCTGATTCTTGTTTTGCCAGTAGAAACATGACATGTAGATATTGTGATGGAGGAACTGTGTAAAAGAGGTTTCTTAGTTCTCTTTATCGAGAGATCATGTAGATTCTGCATATGAGGACTGCTATTACCTATGTTCCAGCTTCTAAACCCTGATTCTAGTTTTG
>NW_007251546.1:0-4489 GCF_000164805.1 Carlito syrichta
AAATATATATGTGCATGATACTAGATTTCCCTCATAAACATAGCTCAACAAATTCAGTAAAGAAGCAGATATGAGAATCTAGTTGTCTCCTATTAAGCCAGACATTAAGAGATTTGCAAAGATGTAAAGCAATATTATTACATTCACTGAATTAATTTTGTTTTGAAAAGCATAATTATTTTCTTACAATATATTTATGTTAAAGTATGACAGATTTTTCATTTTTTCAAAGTTTAATTTTATCTATTATTATATATGTACATAAATATAATTTTAATTAATAGACTATTTTAGAGACATTTTAAGTATACAGAAAAAAATTATTATTTTGGATGAATTCATTTACCTGTTTTAAATTTGATTTTTTAAAAATGATTTTATCTTTTTGTTTTACAATCATGGAGTACATGTGAGGATTTGTTACATAAGTACATTTTATAAAGATAAGGTTTGGGCTTCTGATGAGCCCGTCCCCTCCCACTGCAATGGGTGGTTTTTAATCCCTTATCTTATCTTCCTCTTTGCTTCCTTTACCATTACTTAGTATCTCTTGTTCCCATTCTTGTGCCAGTGTGTATCCAGTGTACATAGTGTTTAGATTTCACTTATGAGTCAGAATATGTGATATTCAATTTTTTTGCTGCTATGGCAGTTAACTTAGAATGATGGTCATCAGCTGCATCCATTTTATGGCTGTGTAGTATTCTTTAGTGTTAAGTATCACATTTTCTTTATTCAGTCCACCAGTCATGGGTACCTGAATTGATTGTAAGTTTTTGTTATTGAGAATAGGACTGCAATAAACATACAAGTGCAGGTGTCTTTTTGGTGAAGCAATTTATGTTACCTTGGGGATATTCCCAGTAACGGGTTTGCTGGGACAAATGATTGCTCCATGTTTAGTTCTTTGAGAAATCTCCAAATTGGTTTCCACAGAGGTTGAACTAGATTTTGTTCCTACCAATAGTGTAAAAGTGTCTCTTTTCTCCACAGCATGCTAACCCCTGTTACTTTTTTACATTTTTTTTTTGAGTCAGAGTCTTCCTCTGTTGCCCAGACTGAAGTGCAGTGGCACACTCTTGGCCACCACAGCACTGATCTGCTATGCTCAGGCTATCCTTCCTCCTCAGTCTTCCAGGTAGCTGGATCTACAGGCATGTGCCACCATGCACAGCTAATTTTTTGATTTATTTTAGAGACTGGTCTCACCAAGTGGCCCAGGCTGGTCTCGAACCTCTGGGCTCAAGCAATCCTCTTGTTTCAGCCTCCCAAAGTGCTGGGATTTCAGGCTTGAATCACTAGGCCTGGCCTCTATGTTTTGACTTTTTAATAAATGCCATACTTACAGATGTAAAATAATATCTCATTGTAGTTTTGATTTGCGTTTCTCTGATGATTCGGGATGTTGAGCATTCTTTTCATGTTTGCTGACTGCTTAAATGTCTCCCCTTGACAATTGCTTGTCCATGTCCTATGCCCACTTTTTAATAGAATTGTTTTATTTTCTGTCAATTCCTTTGAAGTCCTTATAGATCCTGGATGTTAGGCTTTTATTGATGCAGAGCTTGCAATTTTTTTCCATTCTGTGTGTGGTCTGATTTTCTTGATGGTTTCTTTTGCTGTGCAGAAGCCCTTTAGGTTGATAAGGTCCCATCTGTCAAATTTAGTTTTTGTTCCATTTGCTTTTGAGGACTTGGCCATGAATTCATTGCCTAGGCCTATGTCTAGGAGGGTGTTCCCTAGGCTTTCTTCTAATATTTTTACAGACTAAGGTTTTATATTTAATCTTTGATCTATTTTGAGTTAATTTTTGTATAAGATGATAGGTGGGGATCCAGTTTTTGTCTTCTGCATGTGTTTAGCCAGTTTTCCCAGCACAATTTGCTAACTAGAATTTCCTTTCCCTGGTGTTTCTTTTTATCAGCTTCACAAAGATGAGTTGGCTGTAGGTCTCTGGGTTTACTTCTGGGTTCTCTAGCCTGGTTCATTGGTCTACATGTTTTGTTTTGTTTTTTTAACCAGTATCCTGATGTTTTGGTTACTGTAAACTTGCAGTAATGTTTGAAGTCTGGGATTGTGAAGCCACCCGCTCTTTTCTTTTTGCTGAAGATCTCCTTAGCTATTCAAGCTCTTATCTACTTCCATATGGATTTAAGTATTTGCTTTTCTAGGTCTGTAAAAGATGTTACTGGTAGTTTGACAGAAATTGTGTTGAATCTGTAGATTGCTTTTGGTAGTATGGACATCTTGACAATATTGATTCTTCCAATTCATGAGCATGAGATGTTCTTTCATTTGTTTGTGTCCCCCTTTATTTCTTTGAGCAGTGTTTTCTAATTCATATTGTAAAGATCTTTCACTTCTTTGGTTAGGTGACTACTGAGGGTGTGTATGGGTGTGTGTGAGAGACCATTGCAAATGAGATTGTGGTTTTTGTTTGGTTCTCAGTCTGCTTGCTATTGGTATATAGAATTGCAGTTGATTTTTACACAATTTTGTATCCTGAGATGTTACCAAAGTCATTTATCAGTGCAAGGAAGTAATTGACAGACTCTCTAAAGTTTTCTAGGTATAGAATTATATCATCTGCAAAAAGATATAATGTAACTTCCTCTTTTCTCTTTGAATACCCCTAATTTCTCTTTCCTTCCTGATTGCTCAGGCTGAGACTTCCAGTACTCTGTTAAGTTGGAATAGTGACAGTGGATATCTTGTCTTATTATGGTTCTTAGGAGGAATACTTCCAGCTTCTGTCCATTAAGTATGATATTTGTTTTGGGTTTGCCTTAGATGACTTCTTATTACTTTGGGGAATGTTCCCTCAGTGCCTAGATGTCTGCGGGTTTTTATCAAGAAGGAATAATGGATTTTATCAAATGCTTTTCCTGTGTCTGTTGAGATCATTATGTGGTTCTTGATTTTGCATTGTTTATGTGGCAGATTACAGTTATTAATTTTCATATGCTGAATCAACCATGTATCCAGGGAATGGAGACCATCTGGTCATGTTGAATGATCCTTATAATGTGATATTGGATGTGATCTGCTAGAATCTTGTTGAGAATTGTTGCATCTATGTTCATAAACAAAACTGGCCTGCAGTTTTCTTTCTTCATTGTGCTTTTGTCACTTGGGGGTATTAGGATGATATTCACTTTGTAGATTGAGCTAGGAAGGATTCTTTCCTTCTTGATTACTTGAAATACTTTCAGTAGGATTGGCATCATTGCTTTCTCATATATCTTATAGAATTAAGTTTAGGAACCATCTGGCTAAGGTCTTTTGTTGGCAGGGAGGTTTCTCTTACTGAATAAACATCTTGGTTTACTATCAATCTCATTAGGGTTTCCATTTCTGCCTTTTTCAACCTTGGGAGGTTGTGTGTTTCCAGAAATGTATTAATATTCTCTAGATTTTCTAGCTTGCTAGCATAAAGATACCCACAGTGATCTCTGGTACTCTTTTGTATTTCTTTAGGGTCAGTTGTAACATTGCCTTTTTTTGATTCTGATTGCATTTCTTCAAATTTTCTCTCACTCTCTTTTTTTTTTTTTTTTGATTTGGATTATTATTCTGTCACCCAGGGTAGAGCACAGTGGCATGCTCATAGCTTTGGCCTGCTGGGCCTTGGCAATCCTTCACCTCAGTCTTCCAACTAACCAAACTGCAGGAGTGTGCGGCCATGACTGGCTAATTTTTTATTTATTGTAGAGATGAGGTCTTGCCAAGTTGCCCAGGCTGGTGTTGAACCTGTGGTCTCAGGAAAGCCACTCACCTTGGCTTCCCAAAATGCTGGGATTACAGGCTGAGCCACCAAGCCCTTCCTTCTCTCTCTTTTAAAGCATCCCAGAGATCTGTCAATTTATTCATTATATCAAAAAAAGCTTTGCATTTTTTGATTCTTTTTTATTTAGCTTTACTTTTCATTAACTAAGAAGTTTTAAAATTTGTATAGTATTTATAACACACATATATCAATAGATAGCCCATAAAAACAAAACATTTGAGGTCTTCAATCATTTTTCATTTTGATTTTGTCAGCTTTATTGAGATATAATTTCCAAAACTAAAATTTACTAATTTTAAGCTTATTATTCAATGATTTTGCCAAATGAGTACTGTTGTGCAATTATCACTGCAGTCATTACATAGAACATTTTCATCACTGCCAGAAGTTACTCCTGCCATTCACACTAATCTTCTTTATATCAATATAGTTTTGATTTTTCTATAATTTTACAAAAATAAAATCATATAGTTTATAGTATTTGCATCTGGTTCCTTTCACTTTGAGTGCTTTTGAGATATATTCATTCTTCTATTCAATGCCTTCTTCCTTCTTCAGTTCTATTGATCTATAAATTTTCTTTAATAAAACTACTTTGTCTTATTGTAGCCTTATAGAAAGTTTTAAAATTATGTAATGTAAATCTTCTGATTTTGTTGCTGTTTGTCAGAATTATTTGAGTTATTTTAAATCCATTGCATT
>NW_007251546.1:5824-8977 GCF_000164805.1 Carlito syrichta
TGCTATCTTTGGCTAGATTTTCTCTCAGTATTTCAGCTGTAAAGTACTTTACTTTGTCAGTGTTAAATTCAAACCTGCAAGGATCACATTGTCCAGTGGAAGGCCACATAGTGTGTTGTGGAATGAACTCTCTTGCTCCAAGATAGCCACAAAAACCTTCTGTTTAGCAAGTACATTATAAACTCAGAAGCTTCTGTAGGTCCTTCTTTAAGGGTGGTAGTACTGAATCAATTTTCTCACAAATGTAGGCACTGATGTAAATATGGCCACTACTTAGTGAAGTTAAAGATTTACACTAATGTTTAAGTAATTTCTCCAATGGCATATCACTTAGCATATTGTGCGACTTTCCTTATTGTAGATAAGACTACTAAGAATTTTTTTGGTCAAGTTCTGTGGAAACACAGAGCAAGACTCTCTGCAATAAAAATTCAAGTCCGATAAGTTAATTTTAGTCTAAAATATACCATCGTTCCTAATTTTCTTTGCAATTTCTACTTAGAGTTTATGTAGCTGCCCTTATAGAATAAAATGTAGGTCATTTCACACACAAAATTGTTTGCCATCATATTTGTTGAAACACTGAAATTCTGTATCAACTATACAGATCTAGACAATGGTAAAGCTCCATCACCTTAATCTAATTTTAGGAAATCAAATTCATTGGGCACTTGCTTAACTTGGGAACTTTCACATCTGTTATATTATTCTCATTTTCATAATAGAAAATGTGTCAAAATTACTAAAACGTATCTTCATATAAATAAGAAAACTGAGATACAAGTAGGTAAAGTGATTTAATGATGTCATACTGTTATCAAAGTGTTGAAGCAGAGCCAAAGACAGAACTTACTTCGAGTATTTATTTCACTATGCTTCTTTCAAGACTTCTACAGGATAATGTTTCCATATTTTTTTTCTTGTTGTATAATTTAGCCACAGTAAAGTTCAGTTTGTAAAATGTGCAGTCCTGCAAGCTTTGACATATACATGTGGTCGTAAACTCAGTACTAAGACCCAGATTTCTCTCTGTCCTTTCTATACAATCTTGCCTTCCATTCCAAGCCCGTGGTGACCACTGATTAGTTTCCTATTCTTACAGCTTCTCTTTCTAGAATGTCATATAAATTAAACCACATAGCATATAA
Source organism: Carlito syrichta (assembly GCF_000164805.1). Taxonomy (NCBI): domain Eukaryota; kingdom Metazoa; phylum Chordata; class Mammalia; order Primates; family Tarsiidae; genus Carlito; species Carlito syrichta. The sequence continues at coordinate 6,973 of NW_007251546.1, forward strand.
CTTTTTGAGACTGCCTTTTTTTCACTTAACATGGTACATTCAATATTTAGCTGTATTGTTGGCCTAACGTTAGCGTTCCTTGGTATTTCTGAATAGTATTCCATCAATGGATATTTATTCAAATACTCATCTATAACTAAGAGATTCTATGTGATACACAGTCACATAATATTCTTGGGAAGACATTTTTATTTTTAATTTGTTAAGCAGTTAGGATTACAATTTTTGGTTCATAAGGTTAAGTGAAAAACAAGTATAAAAATAAATTTTTTATTTTGTCTCTTGAAGCAAATAAAAATAGCTTATTCTTTGAAATGATAGAGTACATAATTGTATCATAAATATCTTCCAAAGTCAATCAGATTTTAACGTAATATGTAAAGAGAGTAGGATTTAAAATAAGTTTTAGTGTAGCACTAGTAATATCAGAGATTATTTTAATTTGCTCATAGCAAACATTTATACAAGCAAAATGTTTATTTTAATACAAATAGAAATAATCGAATTAAATTTTATACAAATGCCTTTACAGCTTTTATAACTTGAGATGAGGGTAAAGTCAGAATATAATTTTTAAAAACTGAGTTGATTTAAAATAATGTTAAGTAGGTAATAGTAAAAGTGTCACAGGGACATAACAAAAATCCTGAAGTTATTACATAAATAAGTGATATGGTGGAAATATAATATAATCCGTTCCCTCTACATTATTATGAAAGAAGCAGAGGTCTAGGAAAACTGGAGTATTTGCACAATTTTGCAAAATTATTTATTGTAAAAGGAACTCAAAGTCAGGTGCAGTGACTCACAGCTGTAATCTCGCACTCTGGGAGCCCAAGGCAGGAAGATTGTTAGAGTCCAGCAACTCAAGACCAGTCTGGGCAATACAGCAAGTCCTTGTCTCTATGGAAAAAAATGAAGCATGGTGGCACATGTCTGTAGTTCCAACTATTTAGAAAGCTAAGGCATAAGGATCTCCTGAGCCAAGGAGGTCAAGGCTGCAGTAAGCCATGACCACACCATGCACTTCAGCCTAGGCTACAGAGTGAGACACTGATGCAAACAAAACAAAAATTAAAACATAAAAGGAACTCAAAATACCTGCCTCCTAGTACCTTCTGCTGTGGAGGATGGATTACATCCCCCTACTATTCTTTTCATAATTGCACCAATCAAAATATAATTGTACAAATTATGAGTGTACTTTTATAATTAATTTTTAAGAAAAATCTGAAACACTGTCTTCAACAACTAACTCAAAACAAATAATACTAGCAATAGATACATAGACTCATACCCTTGCATGTTCTCGAAACAAAAGGAAGAATACATTGTCTTAATTAAACAAGATTGCTTGTGTAGGTTTTAGTATCTAGAGTGGATACCTATTGTTCATTATATTTTGAAAAAATTGTCTTTGCATTTTTTACTAAATTAAAACTTTAAATATTGTGATCCTTTTTAAATTTGACTTTTCATATTTTTACATATTTTGTTCTGGTACCTTTGCATGCCACTCTATACTTTTAAAAATGGTCCACCTGAATATAATTTACATGCATTTATTCTTTAAATGTATTACCCGAGGATAGTGATTTTGGTTGTGCTTACATAATATATGTGTATGCTCTTGGAAACAAATGCAAGACAAAAAGTTCAGTAGATGACTGACAGCAATGATCTTGCACATTCCATAAAACTTTTACCATAGATTCTAGAGAAGTTCTTTAGGAGATAATTTAGAAAGTATTTTGCACTTTTGTATTCTCTTCTGAAAGATTTGTAATGAGCTGTGCTTCCACTAAGGTATTTCTCAGGATGTACTAGCTTTTTACATAACCATAAATTTTGTTTACACTTCCCTATATAGTAGAATTTTGATTTTTTAAATGTAAATAAAATGTTCTTTTTAAATACATAAGTGTAGAAACTTTCTATGAGGGCTCTGTTATATCTATGAAATCTATGATATCTATCCTAAGATAGTTAGCTCTTCATTGTCAGG
>NW_007251547.1:0-968 GCF_000164805.1 Carlito syrichta
GGGGGTAAAAATGAGGGTTTAGGTACATATGTGGTCATCATACACGTAAAGTATGGGTACCTTATTGATGCTACGTTTCCCTCCCTCCCCTGGAAGTGTCCACTACCGCCAATCCCTTTTTTATAGTATTATGATAAATGTTCAGGGTCCATTTATGAGTGAGTACATGTGGTACTCAGATCTTTGCTTCTGTGATAAATCACTGAGTATTATAGACTCTCATTCCATCCAGGTTGCTGAAAAGTTCATAATTTTGTTTTTCTTTATGGCTGTATTAATATTCAGTCATGTAAATGATGATAGGAATTGCATAAATCTGTAGATCACGTTAGGTCGTATGGGCATTTACCAATATTAATTTATTTATTAATATGTGAATTTGGAACCTTCAGTTTATCCCCATCAGTGTTTTTATTGTACAGATATTTCACCTTTTGGAATAGTTACTTCTACGTACTTACTTTTTAAATGTTATTATAAATGAGATTGTTTTCTTAATTTCTTTTTTAGATAGTTCATTGTTAATGCATAGAAATGCAACAGATTTTTCATGTTAAGTATGTATCCTACTAATTTACTTAATTTTTTTATTAGCATTAAAAGTATTTTATTAGGATCTTTAGAGTTTTCTATATATAAGATCACATCATCTACAAACAGACAATTTCACTCTTTCTTTTCCCAATTGCTTTGGGTAGGGCTTCTACACTTTCCAAAACCCCAACTAAAACATAAGCTGAAGGAGTTCATTGCCACTAGAGCTGCCTTGCAAGAAATGTGATAGGGAGTTCTTCAAGGTGAAATAAAATAAGACTAATCAGTAACATGAAACTATATATAAGTATAAAAGTCACTCAGAAAGGTATAGTCAAAAATCAAAATTCTTTAATGGTGGAGTGCATTCACTTTGAACTCTAATCTAAAGGTCAAAAGGCAACACATTAAAAAATGAATATACCTACAATATT
>NW_007251547.1:2218-3108 GCF_000164805.1 Carlito syrichta
GAACAAAACAAGAACCAAAATGCGCTGCTTACAAGATACTCACTTCATCTTTATGGGCACACACAGACTGAAAGTAAGGGAGAAACCAAAAAGAGCAAGAGTGGCTATTCTTACAGCAAACAAAAGAGACTTTAGTCAAAAACTGGAACAAGAGACAAAGAACATTCCATTCAACACCAGCAAAATATACATTATTTTCAAACACACAGAGGACATTCGCCAAGATGGGACATACGTTAGGCCACAAAACAAGTCCTCAAAAATTTAAGGAGTGAAGTCTTGTCAAGTATCCTTTCTGACCACAGTGACATAAAACTAAAAATTTCTAACAGAAAGAAACTGGAAAACTCATAAATATGTGAAAATTAATCAACATACTCCTGAACAATCAAGGAAGAAACCAAAAGGGGAATAAAATACAGTATCTTAAGACAAACTAAAATGGAAACACAACATACCAGAACTTACGGGGTGTGCAAAAACAGTTCTAAGAGTGACGTTTATATATATAAGCCCCAAACGTGAAGATAGAAAGATCTCAAATAAGCAGTATATGTCAAATAAATGAAAGAATAACAACTGAAGCCCGAAATTAACAAAAAGAAAAAAATAACAAAGATCAAAGAACTTATAAGTGAAATAAAGACTAGAAAAGATCAATGAAGTTCAAAGTTAGTTGGCATTTGGAAAATATAATCAAAGTTGACCAACCTTTAGCAAGGCTAAGAAAAAAGGAAAAAACTCCAATAAATAAATTAAGATGTCACAACTGGTATCACAGAAAAACAAAGGATCACAATAGTCTATCGTGAACAACGGCATGACAACGAATTGGATAGCCTACAAGAAATGGAGAAATTTCTAGAAACATATCCCTGCCTAGACTCGAC
>NW_007251548.1:0-2929 GCF_000164805.1 Carlito syrichta
ACTTCCCAAAGTGCTGGGATTACTGGCATTAGCTGCCTTGTCCAGCCTGTTTAACAAAGTATCAAAAACACGGTGGCTTGCTTTCCAGATTTCCTGATTCTGCTACCTTTCCTGATTTTTATTCTTTGTGTTTCTTCTTCCTCCTGACAGTTTCTTCTCTGTGATAAGCTGCATCCCAGAAAGGAAGCGTGGCTTCTCAGGTTCAAGAGTGTAGAAGGGCTGGGCTGCGACAGCCCTTCAGATTCTACTACTGTTCCCTGTAATTACTCACTTTGGGACTGGGCACTCCCCTCAGCATTTCAGCTGTTCTCAAACTGGCTCACTTCACTTTCCAGTGAACACTGGCTGGCCCCATAAAGACCACCTGTTGGCCACTTTCTCCTGTGCTGATGGTCATACCGGGCAGGTCTGGTGCCTGTTGGTTTGCCCCACCTTCTGCACTGGGGATCAGAGGAAGAACTCTGTCCTCCAGTTTGGGGGTAGATACTTCACAGGTTTTGGTTTTCTTCGAGAGATATTTCCACGAGAGGATATCAAGAGATTCAGACACGCAGCGCTACACCTCCATTTTGCCAATCCCACCTGAAACTTTCATGTAGCTATTTGAAATGCAGATGCCTTGCTTCTTTCAGTTTCCTGAAGCAGAGCACCATTTGACCCAAACTAGTTAAGACTCTGAGGCTAACAAGTCTTGTGGATTCCCTCTGTCTACCATGGGACAGCAAGTCTGTTCTTGCTCCACCCATGCCTTGAGTGAAAGTTAAAATAGCCTCGATGACTTGTGGGTTGTGAGGCATTTGGTCATGATCAGAAATGAAAGAACCCTACTGGGCCATAAATCAAGCATAAGCAAGTTTCAGAAGATCCCATGATCATGGATGGGAAGAATCAATATTGTGAAGATGTCCATCCTACCTAAGGCAATCTACAGATTTAATGCAATACCCATCAAATTACCAGCAACAATCGTCTCAGACCCAGAAAAAAACAATACAGGAATTCATATGGAAACACAAACCACCAACAACAGCCAGAACAAAATTCACTATAAATAAATTTTAAAAAAGCAAGTGGTGTCACTTTACCAGACTTCAAACTTTACTATAATGCTACAATAATCTAAACAGCTTGGTATTGGTACAGGAACAGGCATATAGACCGATGGAATAGAATTGAGATTACAGAAGCAAAACCTCAATTTGTCAACCAACTCATCTTCCGCAAAGCCTGCAGCACCTACCAAGGGGGAGAGGAGAACCTATTCAGTAAATGGTGCTGGAAAACTGGCTGACCCATGCAGAAGACTCAAACAAGACCCCTATCTACCCACATACACAAAAATTTACTCTATATGGATCAGAGACCTAAATGTGAAACCTCAAACCATAAGAACCTTACAAAATGCAGGACACACCCTTATGGAAATGGGAACTGGGAACCCATTCCTCCACAAAACCCAAAACGCACGAGCCAAAAGAGATAAGATAGAGAAGTGGGACCTCATTAAACTGACAAGCTTCTGCAAAGCCAAAGAAACCATCAAGAGAGCAGGAGACAGCCTACAGCCCGGGAAAAATATTTGCCAACTCCATGTCTGACAAAGGCCTAACATCTTGGATCAACAAGGAACGCAAACGTGCTGAAAAGAAAAATATACCCTCACTTTATTTATTTATATATTTATTCATTTATTTACTTGTTTATTTATTTTCACTTGGAATCTCACTCTGCCACCCAGACTGGAGTGCAGTGGCCGCTCCCAGCCACCGCAGCCTCGACCTGCTGGGCTCCGGCGAACCTCCCGCCTCAGCCTTCTGAGTAGCCGGAATTACAGGTGCGCACTAGCACCCCCGGCTAATATTTTGATTTTATTGTAGAGATGAGGTCTCGCTTGCCCAGGCAGGTCTCGAACCCTCGGGCTCAGGCAATCCACTCACCTCAGCCTCCCAAAGGCACAGGATTACAGGCTGAGCCACCGAGCCTGGCTACCCTCACTTTAAACACTTTTCTTTCTAAGCATGCAGAAGAACTATTTCAAACGACTCACTTTTCTTGGCAACAGATCATACCTGTCTTCAAAAAGACCATTGGTGGAGCTCCAAACCACAGATTCATTTTCCTGTTACCAGTTATACGGTAGACTTCCTCTGATGGGGCATCTTCTTCAACAGATAATTCCGACTCCAACTGAAAAGAAACATCAGTGGTGTGCATTCACTATACACAACCGTAAGCAGTCCCACAACCATTGCTCCACTTCCCTTTATCTGAAAGAGCTCAGCTCACATTGTTGTCTTCCTAAGATTTTATAAGAATTTACTTGCCAAATATGTTTCTCATTTTAATTCCCCAATGGGTTCACAGCAAAATTTTAACAACATGAGCAATTTGTGTTTAGTACCCAGTTTATTTCTGCTCTCAGGGCATCCTCATCCCTAGTCTTTCTCCACACAGGCTATTTTGGTGTCTTCAGCTTGGAGCTCAACTAGGCTCTCCTTGAGAATCTTGCTCATCTTTTTCTTTTTCTTTTTCTTTTTTTTTTTGAGTTAGAGTCTCATTCCGTTGCCCAGGCTGGAATGCTAGAGTGCAGTGGCACGCTCACAGTCACCCAGAATCGACCTGCTGGGGGCCGGGAAACCTCAGTCTTCCAAGTAGCCAGATCTAGAGAGAGATTCCAGCACCTGAAGAACACTCCTGCAGCTGAGGAAGAGCCCTAGTCCTGAGCAACTACACCTGCACAGGAAAAAAAAATCCCACCATGTGAGAGAGCATCCCTGAATCTGAGGGAGAAAGCCGACCTTATAAAGAGTTCCTTCACCTTAGGGAGAGCCTCTGAACCTCAGCAAGAACCAAGCAACTGATGTAGGGCCCTGGAATCTAAGGAAAGTTTCTGCACATGAGGGAGAGTCACTGCCCATCAGGGAGAGAG
>NW_007251548.1:3670-8364 GCF_000164805.1 Carlito syrichta
GATCCAGGTGCCATCAGAACAGGATTTGAGAAGTCCTGGTGTCTCTAATCTCACTCTGGAGAGCTGGGCTTGGATCTGCCTATACCACAGCACTAGTCACCTGTCAGTAGATATTGAGGCCGTTAACATATTTTAGCCATTAAAAACAAGGTTATATGAACAGTCTTATACAAAAGTTTTGTTCATATGTCATATGTCTTTCAAAGGCATTTCGAGAAATAAGATTGGATACCACTAACTCTCCCTTCATATTACTTCACCAATCAGTGCATATAATGATACTAATGCTAGTGATAGCGGTTTTATTTCTTGAGGACTTCCTTTGTGCCAGGCATTATATTAGTCACTGTTCATGCGATATCTTGTTTGAGCCACCCAAGACTTTAGAGTGACTGCAAAGCGGGAAGGTGGCAGTAACTGCCACGCTGTGATCTCTTTTGGGAGAAGAGAGAAAGTATCCTGTGTCTCTCAAGTATAAAAATGCAGGATGGTAAGGTGTCTGCATGGTCCAGGGAGCCACAGGTGGAAAATTAGGGCCAAAGAATAGTGGCCAAAGACCAGAAGAGGAAAGGTTTGCAGACAGCTGAGTTCCACCACTCTAGTGTTTGCTGCCAGTGGGCAGAGGGCATCTTTCTTAAACATGAAAAAGATACTCAAGGGCATTGGAATGAAAACTGTTGCGCTGGCAGTTGAAAGAAAGTAATACACATTATTGGACAAACACAAGATCAGGGCCTAGCTCAGAAACAATGCCTAAAATCAGGGCTAAGAAAGGTGAGCAGAAGAGAGATCAGGTTCAAACTGGCTCAGCCTGATCCTGCCAAAGAGATGGGACTCCAGAAGGAATTAAAAAAACTACGGCCACACATCATTTCCTATGAGGTGCACTCAAGGAACTTCAACCTGTTCTTTAAATTACAAAAAGAGTTCCTTAATCCCTTCCTTTGGTCCTTAAGAAGAGCAGTAAATTCACTCAGATCCACTGACATGGTTGCCGGGTAAGTAAGTATAACTGCTCCACTTAGATGGCCCTTTCCTTCTTCCTAAGTTATTAACTGGATACATAACATATATGTATACAAGTATACAACATAAACAACACTGTAAACATATAAAAATGATGTTATATTAATGAACACCTATAAGAACATTGAGATGTCTCCCTAACAGCCTGGAGGAAATTGGGACTATCATGTCTATCCTGCAAGATTTGTAACTCCCCAGAGCTCAGCCACTTGGGTGCTGCGCTAATGTTCCTGCCAACTCTTTCCAACCAGTCCTGTCAGCTTGTTGGGAATCTGACCTCCCTATTGGCTATCTCTGATCTTTCAACTGCCTTCTTAGTGACATCATTGCCCCCCCCAAACCTACCCACACCTGGTAGAATCTCGGGGGTACCATGGAGTTGCCTGTAAACACATTTGGATCATCGCAAGTGACCAGTGACTTTCCTACTGGACACATGCACACTTGCACTCCAGCTACTCACACAACTTCTAGTACCAACTCCTCATCTCTTATCTCGATAACTGATGTTCCTCTTCTCTGACCATGTCAGGTAAGAAAAGACACTTTTAAAGTTTTTCAGTAGATTTCACTCCTACATCCAGTAGTAGTCAAAAGTGCTGGGACTATGAGACCAAGATTTGACCTAGAGATCTAGAGATTTAATTTCGGTTTTGGTTTGGATGGTCACTAGCTGTGTGACTATGGGTAAATCATTTACATGACTTGGTGAGACAAATTCTGTTTCCTCATCTGTTATACGAAGTCATGATTTTTCATTACCTTTAATCCCCTTCTTTTCAAACCCTGAGTTTTATGGGAGGTACATAAAAACAATAAAATCAGAGACTTTTTAAGAGAGTGTTTCAAGAGAAACAGAGAAAACCTAGGCGGTATAGAAAACTTGCAATACATTCAAGAGGTTTCATCCGTTATATTCTCCTTCAATTAATATTTCAACTTTAGTATTTTAAAATTAGTGATGTTCAAAAAGCCATACTTCCATTTTTGGCACTTTCCATTTAAACAGGTAAAAAAAGAAAATAATGGGCTAGAGAGCACTGGGTTATAAGGTTGTCTATATTCCTGGTTAAGGAAATTTGGGTCCATTTCATTAAGCACCGACCAACAGGACTGACATAGGGAAGAAAATACAAAATGAGGGAAGGAAGGACATTAGAATGAGACAGAGATGTTTTTGAAGAAAAAAAAAGTAATTTGGGATAGAATGTGTGGAAACCTAATCAGAGGAAGAAAAATGACACTGGTTTTTGCAGATGCTTAGATTAATGAACTAGGAAGGAAACTAAGGTCAGAATAGATTAACATGTTTTAGGAGATGCAACCTATCAAAAATGTTATGTTCAACTGTTTGGCGCTTTCCTATTGTCTCTCTGAACAAAAAAAAAGTTGACATTATTATTATTATTATTTTAAAGCAGGATTTATGGAAAGGATAGAAAAGTTCCCAAAGTTGGAAGGGACCCAGGGGGTTGCCTAGTTATAATTTTTTAAAAATATGTAACACTTCATGTATTTGCATATCACCCTTGCCCAGGGTCCATGCTAATCATCTTTGTGTTGTCCCAACTTTAGAATTTGCCCCGCCAAAGTGAGGATGACACTGGACGATTTTAAATATAAATCTATTAGAAATATGTTTTGTAAATGATGCCCTATCTAAGCCACAAATTAATAAAGATGGTTATGTAGAAGGCTATGGAAAATAAATTTGAAATATTTTATTTCCTCCGATTTTTAAACTGTATAAAGTTTTCCCCTATTACCAATTATTAAAACTTTTAGATTAAATATTAACTTTCATCAGAAGGACATGTTCCTTTTTTTGGAAAGTAGCTTTAAAGTAAAGGTTGATTTTCATCTTTACAATAATTGTATTCATAAAAGAGAGTACATACCAATTAACCAATAACTGTTTTTAGACTGAGAATAAAAAGGAATACCTACCTAAGAATAAAAAGTCACATCTCTAATTCCACTTGTATCCAAAACAATGTTCTGGAATTATTTGGGTTGTTTAATAAATTCCAGCAATCATTTTTTTTTTAAACTTTGGGAATGACATTTTCCTTAATGTTAAAGATGATTATATCTAGGTTTTGATGATAAATATAAGAAAATTTCATGATGGCTTTTAAATATTCTTTTCTGCTTATCAGGCTATGTTATCATAAATATCCATTCTTGCTATGATTGATATCTATCAATGCTGTGTAAAATTCAGAGATTAAAGGAGAGTGGACCTCCTTTACACCTACAGTCTTGCCCTCTACTTTCTGCCCATTTTGTTTTCCGTCTGCAGTACCAGGTGCCAGTTTTTATTGAAACATTTGTCTACATATACTATGACTTTTTGTACATTCATAATGACTATATATTGCTGCTTGCTACCTGCTTTTTACTCACACATCTTGCTGTCTATTTGTACTGCTTAGAAATTCATTCCAAATCACCTTCTGTTGGTGTGTTGCTCCTTGGTTCATACTTCATTAAAATAGATGGTAGTTAAGTTTATCATACTGCCTATACAAATAACAGAACTACATTTTTTTAGTAATTTACTATACTTTGATTCTTGCTACATAGCTTGAGTTTCATTAATATCCACATATTCTTTATTGCTCTGTGATATTAGGTACATTTTCTCTAATTTTCGTCTTTGATAGTCCTGAAGTTTCTGTATTTCCTTATCTACATTTTAGGAAATATCACTTTTAATCACCTATGAATGACAACTATTATTATAAGAACCACCTCATAAATAAGTTACCCAAAAGACAGTTTTTAAAGAGTTATTTTTTATTTCAAAAAGTTTTTATTGAGATCCAACTCTCAGGCAGTTATACTGACCTAGAATGAGAACCCAGTCTTCACTTTGGTAAATAAGAATCCATCAGACTAACTAGCCTGAGTTACCTGTGAATTCTAAAGATGATGACAGTAACAGCTGCTACTATTGTCTAAGAAACCAAACAAATGCCAATATGGAAAAATCTATTTCTCCCAGTTTCTTGTCTGTGCTCAGAGCAGATTCCTGGCAAAAGAGTCAGATTTTGAAGCTGATAATGATACTCACATTAAACTTGCAGCACAGGTCAATTTGACCTTTCTGAACCTGAGTTTTCTCACATGTATAAGGAAAATGTTAAAATAATTTCTCTCAAAACCTCCTAGTTCTAAAGTCTTCAATGCTAGAAAATAGTTACAGTGAGTACTAGTGAAGGCTCAGGGGAACAAAAAAGCAGGGGAAGGTTGACTGTATCTAGGAATAATGTATCAACAAGACCACATGGGTCTTGGATACACTGGCCTTGTGTACATATTGCCTGCAAAATCAGTTCCTCAGAGAAAGACCAAACTGCTCCAGCACTTACAGCCAACATACACTGTTTGGAATTGAGTATCTCAGTGAATATTGGTGTAATAGGTTTATTGATTGCAACACTCCTAAGATAATGCTGTCCTAAAATATAGGACAAAGCAAGCATTCTCATAGGTTTTTGCATTATCTTCTTGTTTCCTACAGATAATTTCCAAAATCCAGTTTCCCTTGCAACTGCAAATTCGATACACATTTTTTCGTCCTGTGGTGAGTAATGCAGTTTCCCTAACAGGAAGTGTCTGCAACTTCTCCAGAGTTGCCTGCTCCAGCTGTAAGTTCAGCATGG
>NW_007251549.1:0-583 GCF_000164805.1 Carlito syrichta
GGAGGAGGAGGAGGAGGAAAAGGCTCAGAACAGAGAAAGAACAACGACAATGCAGGTTTGTAAGACATGAAGTGGGTGAATGAGACTGGAGCATTGGTCATGAAGGGGAGAACTGTGAGATTTAAGATCAAGAAGTTGGAAGGACAAGATTGTGAAGGACCTTGAAAGTCAATGAAAGCAGGCTGGAGGGTTTTAAGCCAAGGAGAGCTCTGATGTGACTGTATTGTAAAAAGATCACTGGGCTGCTCAGTAAAGAATACACTAGGGGAAGAGATGGAGACAAAGTATATCTGGACTGCAGGTGTCTAGGTCTAGATAGCAGTGACCTAGACTAGGTGGTACAGTAAGAATGCAGAAGAGGGAGAAGGTTAGAGAGATTCATGAGCTAGCTTGCAGAGCATTACTGGGCTGAGAAGGCATCAGTTGTCAAAAATGATTCCAAGTCTTTGCTTATTCTTGGAAGATGTGAAAAACAAAATTAAAAAAAATTGACTCCAAGGTTTCTTGCGTGAGATAGGAACAGGATGGAAGGAGAGGGAAAGCATGAGTCAGCTTTGGAGGAATTGAATTTAAAGAGGCGATG
>NW_007251549.1:1419-12245 GCF_000164805.1 Carlito syrichta
CTGTCTTACCTTGGCACTGGTTTTCATGGACGTTTGTGCTCACTGGTTTCTTCTCGGGACAGCCTTGATTCTCTGTCTTTTCACCCGTGGGTTTCTTTAATTCTGGGAACATGACCTCACCTCTGATGACTCACGAAAAGTTGTCGACGTTTTAGGTTGTTTAACTTTTTACTTGCGGTTGGGATGTAGTAGGAACTTCCAGCTTCTTATCTGTTGGATCAAAAAGCAGAAATTCTGTTTCAGATATTTTTTTCTTTCTCAAAATAAATGGTAATTGTATGATTTTTACGATCTTTAAATTGTGGAATCCAAGTTAAACAAATGTTAATTTATTGCTTTTTCTGCTTCATATTTTTCTTATTTCTTTAATGCACAGAATATAACAGATAAAATGCCTAGTCTGTTCCAAGAGCTTCTCTTTCTTTTCTTCCAGGAGTGACCACTGTCCTACACTTGCTGGACATCATTCTCATGAGTAGGAGTCATTAAAGTATTTTCATACTTTCACTGCATTGCAACATTTTTAAAAAACAGTATTTTATTTTAGAGTTTACAAAAAAGATTTTTGTATGTTTAATGTGTACCTTTTTGCAACTTAATATTTTAATCTTATTTCTGACATATAAATTATATATTAAAATCTAGTTTAATCATTTAAATGCTGCATAGCATGTCATTCTATGAATCCTTTTCAAAAACCCATTCATTTAAGTGTATATTAAGGGTATAGAATGTATCCTAGTTTCAAATGCAAAAAATGAATACTTGGTCATATATAATGCCATGCAAAAAAGGGTCAATAGACTTCAAAATATGAAATGCTACATTTCTGAGCATATCATAACAAAACTAAGTGAAATGAGGAGGAAATTCACTTAAATATTGAAAACAAAAGCATCTCTGCTGAATAAGGACTAGGTAAAAAACATCTAACAACAATTGGATAATTTTAGAAGAATGCAATTTAATTAAATCATACAAAAGTATTGACATGATGTAGACAAAGCACATTATAAAAAATCCAAAGTCCTAATTTTTCTGGCTACTACAAGTGATAAATATAAATAGCTGAAATTCAACTCGAGATGATAGAAAAAATATTGGTACTCAAAGCCAAATTTTAAAAACAGGAATGAATGAATAAAGACTGAGAAAAAATTTAATGAACAAAGTATCATGAAAATTTTTAAATAAATCTTACAATTGGAAGTAAACAAAACACTTAACTCGTAGGATATACTGGAAAAAATGAAAAACTATATAAAATTATAAATGACAGATGAAAAATAACCATTTTAAGTGAAATTAAAATAAATATTAAATAACATTTCTTAAACTGATTTATTTAAAACATATTGATAAAAGTGGCAAAAATATAATAGTAAAGAAGATGCTGAATGACTATAAAAGAGCAGCATGAAAAAATTTTAGAGGTGATAGAATTGTTCTCCATCATGATTCTGGTGATAGATACGTGAATATATCCACTTGTCAGAACTCATGGAAATGTAATACCCCAGTAAATTGTACCATTATATAAAATTCTAAGAAAATTCAACCAGAATGCTAGAAGAGACCCAAGTGAAATAATAAGTATAATTAATGAAACGTGTAGTATTACAAGTAAATAACAAAATCATGTGGGTAGGGTTGGGAAAGAAAAGGACTAACATAATTCACTTTGGAAAATATAATCTTGGCTGGATTCTGTGAGAGTAAAAACAAGGGTTTATGTATGAATGAATGAACTCTGAAACATGGCCTTGCTCCTCTACCACAGTGTGTGTCCTAGTGGACATCTACTTGGAGAAAAAAAATAACTTCTTTAGATTTGTGCAGAGGGATAGTCCATTTGTGAAAATATATCCATGGGTGGTAAAACATGCTATTTGGGGTAATGGTGCCCTTGAATAAAATGGGAAAAATTACTTTTTATGCATCATGGCATAGGAAAGATTATATAAGTATGCAATCGATAAAAATATGATTATAGGAAATATCAATTTTGTGAACTAAATATTAAGCTGTAAGTAAAATAAATTTGGAACAGAGACCCCCAAGGATACCTTAAATGTCAGATTTCTTTTTTGAAATTCTCCATGCATATTAGCAGATAAAATTTTCCAATTAATCCTAAAACCAAGGCTTTCTTTATGTTTGCTTAAATTGATACTTCAAGTACTGTGTATAGAAGAAAATTCTGAAAGAAAATATATCAAAATATTAATAGGTGCCATGTATGCGTAAAGATTTACAGATGCTTGTGATTCCTTACTTTCCAAATTTTCTACAATATTGAGGCAATAATAACAAATATATATTTAAAGAGTAGATTGTCAATATTCTTTATAAGTGTATTTCTGATAAATCAATTTAAGAATAATATTTTAAAAAATCATATGCCTTTACATATTATCATGTAAAATTATATGCTTTTACATTTGGTTCCCCTTTTTCACCTTCAACAAAAACCTTTCATATGTCAAAGTGTTAAATTTCAGTGTGGCTATATTTAAAGATGAGTCCACTAAGATAATAATTAACGATAAATGAGGTCATAAAGATGGGGCTGGCTCCGATCCTATAGAATTAGTTTCCATATCAGAAGAGACACCAAAGAGCTTTGTCTCTCTCGCGCTCTCTCTCTCTCTCTCTCTCTCACCACCTCTCCCTCCAGTCTCTCTCCTTTTCTCTCTCTGCACACCAGCATCCAGGAGAGGTCATCTGCAGGCATAACAAGAAGGCAGCAGTCTACAAACAGGAAGAGATTCCTCGCTACAAATCAAATTTGTCAGCAATTTAATCATAAACATTGTCAGTTTAGAATCAAGTTGCTCCAAAACTGTGAAAAAATAGATTTTTATTCTTTAAGCCACCCAGTCAGTGACATTTTGTTATGGTAGTCTAAGTACACTCAGACACCATATATTATGTATTCAGAATGGCTCATACCTCCTTGTTCTTTCAAATATATTTCTTTATATGAGTTTCGACTTTCCAGCAGTAATATGGAGAGACATATTGCTTGGTAAGGTTTTCAATATTAGTGAGCAGATTTTAATCTTTTATTTTTAAAGAAAATCAGTGGAATTTCAGGTACTTCTGACAGGGACTTGTCTATGTGAAGAAACGAAAATACCTTTATCCATTTTTCAAGCATTTCATGTTGTACATTTACATGGCAATTTACACGTGTACTGGATATTCCCCATTTGTCCTTTTATGGCTTTTTTTTTTAACATTCACTCCTCTGTTTTGTGTCTCAGCAGTTTCTTACCTTTGGACAAAATGAAGAGTCTTTTATTCTTTAGCTTTGGTTATAGTTGAATGAGTTTATAGCTAAAAATCAGATTGTGAGAGGAAGAAGCAGTTGGGATACTTATTTCTACTGCTTATTTCCTGCTGAGGCCACCAGTTGACAGTGAATGTGTTGACTTATCAAAGGCCACAAATCTATCAAAGACAAACACTGGAAAGTTCTCTCCTCTAGCACCATCAAGTCCACGAAGAGAAGCAGGGTTAACCATCGGCAAATTCACACTTCCACCTTGGTTTCTGATAATTTTTTTTTTAAAACTGTTAACTCATGTCAGTTATCTCTTTTGAGTGCATTGTTTTCTGTAGGGAAAAACTGATATAAAAAATGAAATCTTTAAGTTTTAGAGAGATGAAATTAGAATGCATTTATCCTGGGCACATCATCATTTTCCTGTGGTCTCAAAATCAAGAGATTTGCAATAGTTATAATAATGCTGCCCTTAAATACTGGATCAAAGAAAAATTGCAATGCTTCCATTTTATTAAAATGTTGAGCAAAAAAGTAACACAAAACCTATAATCATTGGTTAGCCTATTCTTCAGGCAAAAGTTTCAAGAAAAGTCACAAATAACTTTTGTATCTGTATCCTACTGACTGCCACAAAATGATGCAAGTTAGTGGAAAAGCCTAATCCCCAGCCAAGTCTCATTTGCATTTATACTTTGAGCAACTGGATCCAGGGACTGGTAAGCATCAATCATAGGCTCAATGTTTTTGAGAAACTAAATAAATGGGTTGAAGAGAAGAGAAATTTGAAAAATAGAGCAAAGAGCACTTGATTCCTGTAAAATTTTCAGGTTCAATGCTTCTTGTTGGATCATATCACCAATAAACCAAAAGGAACATGAACCTCAATCCCCAGATTCCTGGGGAGAGTGAAAGACTGGGAGCTTACATGACACAGAGTACAAGTGAAACTACAGTGCTTATGAGGAGATTTTCTGTGTTCAGGAAGAAATATCAAGAGCACGTTGGCTGCCTTAATTTTCCTACCTCATTGACAAAAGCCACAACATGAACCTGTGTGAAGCAGAGAGCTCTCCAGCAGCGCTTCTGATGTAGACATTTTTGCTAACAACTTACCAACAACTGGTTACCAAAAGAGTGCAAAGAGTTCACTCAATTTCTGACTGAATAATTATCTCATTTTATTAACTATATTGCATTCTTATAATGGTGGTCCTTTTGAATTTTGACTAACATTAGTTATTTCCAAAGAACAAACAGATTATTCACAGTAACTATAATCACCAACGTTTATATAAAGTGATAGGTTACTTGGCAAAACAGGTTTTAAAATCTTCTTATATATTTTGTTTTCCATGAAATATAAAGTTTGTATAATCTAGTTCATTTTATTCCTGGGTTTAATGTTTCTTTAGAAGTTGTTTGTATCCTGCTGCATTTCATAGTATTTTTAGAGGTTCTGTGATATCATCAATCTAACCATCTCAGTTGTGTAACTAGGCAATAGCTAATTTAATTAAACATGAAAAGAAAGGTGACATTTTAGTAGAAAGAAGAGCAAAGACTGTTAAGATGCTAGGGGAAGGTGAATATTTTCCCCCCTTCCTTTCAGATAGAATGAGCTACCAAATTTCTGTTCTGCAAGTCAGAATTGAAGATCAGAAACTTTCTGTTGTATAATTTATACCAGATGCGAGAGATAGTAGGAGGAATAAAGGGAAACACTTTTAAATCATGCATTTTTATAATGAAATTAAAATAAAACCTTTTTTTATTATACCTATGCAAAACAGAAAGGGGTACATGCTAAACTCTGTACAAAGTAAACATCAATTTTATCACAATAACAATCATGCTTTAATAATGTATATGTATTCCAATATTCATTTTCTCATTGAAAGAGAAACCCCTTACACAAAATGTTTGTATCTAATTCAGTTTCAAGATACACTTTTTTTTTTTTTTTTTGAGTTGGAGTCTCATTCTGTCGCCCAGACTGGAGTGCAGTGGCCGCTCCCGCCACCGCAGCCTTGACTGACTGGGCTCCAGCGATCCTTCCGCCTCAGCCTTCCAAGCAGCCGGAACTATAGGCATGCTGAAACACGCCTGGCTGATTTTTTGGTTTATTGTAGAGATGAGATCTCGCTACCCAGGCGGATCTCGAATACAGGCTCAGGCAATCTACTCACCTCACCCTCCCAAAGGCGCGGGATTACAGGCTGAGCCACCAAACCCGGCCAAGATACATTTTTTATGTTAGGTATTTCTATTCAGTTTCACTGTCAGCATCAAACCCCAGCCAAACTTAAACATTTTTGGATGCCGTTTTCAGGTTTTGTTTACTTACATTGTTTTACTCAAAGTGATGGGAGAAAAATGCAGATTGAATACATTATCTTCCAGGAAGTCATAACATTTATTATAAAATTCATCTTTATTGAAATTCAGTGATCTCACTCATTCTTTTGTGCATCATTTGCCTTTTCATGTTCATTCTTTGTTTCCCAGGAGGGTTCAATGGTTTAGCACATTTCTGCTTGACTCTCACTCTGAACAGTCTCAAGCCTTTGGTTGGAGACAGGTGCTCTACTCTTAAAATAGAAAACAAGCCAGTCTCTGATCATACCACCTAAGAGAAAGGACAAAGCTTTGATATCTAAGAAATAAACAATAATCTCACATGTGTGCAAAGATGAATATGTGAAATTATTTATTTATACATTATTTTAAGTAGGAAAATAAGAAAAGAAAACAAACACTATAGAGTTAAATATGTCATAGTTTTATTTTATATTATTTTTGATTTTTATTTTAAAGATGGGGGTACCATTCGTGGGGTTAGGTATACAAATGGTCATTGCACAGGTAAAGTTTGGGGCTTACTTTTGTCCCCACTTCACCTGGTTTGAGATCAGGTATCCTTATTGATGAAATGTGCTCCTTCTTCCCTCCCCTGGCAGTTTCCCACTACTACCAATCCCGTTCTTGTGGTGTTACGATCATTGCTCAGGGTCTGCCTATGAGTGAAAACATGTGGTACTTACTTCTTTGTTTCTGTGATAGATCTCTGAGTATTATAGACTCTAAGTCCACCCAAGTTGCTGCGAAGTCCATTATTTTGTCCTTCTTTATGGCTGTGTAATATTCCATTGTGCATACATACCACATTTTTTTATTAAGTCCACTTTTGATGGGTAGTATGGTTGGTCCTATATTTTGTTGTGAATAATGCTGCAGTAAACATGCCTGTGCATGTATCTTTTTCATAGAGTGATTTGAGTTCCTCCAGATATATTCCCATAATGGGGACTGCTGGGTCATATAGAATGTCGATTTTCAGAAACTTTAGGAATCGTCACACAGTTTTCCACAGAGGTTGTACTAGTTTATAATCCCACCAAGATTGTAGAAGTGTTTGCTTTTCTCCACATCTTTGCCACCATCTGTTGTTTTTTGATTTATTGATGATGGCCATTCTGAATAGAGTTAGGTGGTATCTCGGTATTGTTTTAATTTGCATTTCTTTGATGATTAATGAGGCTGAGCATTTTTTAATGTATCTGTTGGCTGCTTGTATATCTTCTTTTGAGAAGTGTCTATATTCATATTATTCATATATTTTGCCCACGTTTTAATCGGGCTATTTGTTTTCTTTATTTTAGACATGTTTGAGTTCCTTGTAGATCCTAGATGTTAGGCCTCTGTCAGATATACAGTTGGCAAATATTTTTTCCCAGTCTGTGGCCTGTCTCTTCATCCTTTTGATTTTTTTTTTTTTTTTTTTTTGCTTTGCAGAGTCTTTTCAGTTTGATGAGGTCCCACTTTTCTCTTATCTCTTATGACATGGTCATTTGAGGTTTTTATCAGGAATTAGTGGCCAGTTCCTATTTCCATGAGGTTGTGTCCTGAATTTTCTATGGTTCTTGTTCTTATACTTTGAGGTTTTACATTTAGTTCTTTGATATATTTAGAGTTGATTTTTGTGTATGGTGATAGGTAGAGGTCTTGTTTTAATCTTCGGCATATGGTCAGTCAGTTTTCCCAGCACCATTTACTGAATACGTTCTCCTCTCCGAGTGGTTGTTGGTAGAAGTTTTGTCAAAGGTGAGTTCATTGAGAAATTGAGGTTTTGCTTCTGGAATGTCTACCCTGTTCCATTAGTCTATATGCCTGTTCTTGTACCAATACCAGCCTGTTTTGATTATTGTAACCTTATAGTAGAGTTAAAAGTCTGGAAATGTGACTCCTGGCACTTTGTTTCTTTTGCTGAGGATTGTTTTGACTATTCTTGGTCATTTATGTTTTCATATGAATTTCCATATTGTCATTTCTAGATCTGAGAAAAATGATGCTGGTAATTTAATGGGTATTGCGTTAAATCTGTAGATTGCCTTGGGTAGGATAGACATCTTAACAATGTTGATTCTTCTAATCCTTAACATGAAATACTTTTTCCATTTTTTTGTGTCATCTTTGATTTCTTTGAGCAGTGTCTTGCAGTTTTTGTTGTAAAGACTTTCACTTCTCTGGTTAGGAAAATGCTGAGGTATTTCATTTTGTGTGTGTGTGGCTATTGTGAATAGGATTGTCCTTTGTATTTGGTTCTCTGCCTGTTTCTTGTTGGTATATAAAAAGGCAGTTGTCTTTTGGACATTTATTTCATATACTGAGATTTTGCCAAAGTCCTTTATCGGTGCAAAAAGATTTTTGACAGATTCTCATGGATTTTCAAGGTATAGAATCATACCATCAGCAAAGAGAGATACCTTGGCTTCCTCTTTTTCTTTTTGGATGACCCTGATTTCCTTCTTTTGTCTGATTGTTCTAACTAGGATTTCAAACACAACATTGAATTGGAGGGGTGAAAGTGGATAAATTTGTCTTGTTCCAGTTTTCATGGGAAATGCTTCCAATTTTTGTCCATTTAGCAATATGTTGGCTGTGGGTTTATTGTAGCTGGCTCTTATTATTTTAATGTATGTTCCCTCTATGCCTAGTTATTCAAAGGCTTTTATCAAGAAGAATGCTGGATTTTATCAAAAGATTTTTCAGTGTCTAGTGCTATAATCTTGTGATTCTTATTTTTACATCTATTAATTATTTAACTACATTTATGGTCTTGCAGATGTTGAACCAGTCCTGCATCCCAGAGATGAAGCCTATTTGGTCATAGTGGATGATTTTTGAGATGTGTTGTTGGATTCGGTTTGCTAGAATCTTGTTGAGTATTTTTGCATCTATATTCGTCAAGAGTATTGACCTGTAGCTTTCTTTCTTTGTTTGACCTTTACCCAGTTTGGTTATCAGTGTGAAACATCTAACAAGCTTTGCAAAATGATTTGGGGAGAGTTCTATCTTTCTTGATTGCTTGGAATATTTTCAATAGGATTGGTATCAACTCCTTCTCGTATGGTTTGTAGAACTCCTCTGGAAAGCCACCTGCACCGGGACTTTTTTCTGTGGGTAGCTTTCTTATGACAAAGTGGATTTCTTGGGTTGTTATTGTTCTATCTAATGTCTCAATTTCTTCTTGCTTTGATGTTGGGAGAGTGTGTGATGTCAAAAAGTCCTCTGTTTAATTTAGGTTTTCAAGTTTCTTTCCATACAGGTGTGCATAATATTCTCTGATAATTTCTTATTCCTTCAGGGTCCATCGTGATTTGATCTTTTCATTTCTGATTGTGTGTATCTGGGCTTTTTCTCTCTTTTATTGGTCAGTCTGGCTAGGGATCCATCAACTTTGTGTATCCTTTCAAAGAACCAGCTTTTTGTTTCATTGATTTTTTTTCTCTGATATTTTTGTTTTCTGTGTCTAGTATTTGGCCTTTTACTTTGGTAATCTGAATTCTTCTGCTAAAGTTAGGGTTTTGCTGATCTTTTCTTTCCAGCTCCCTTGCATGGTTTGTTAGGCCATTAACTTGAGATCTTTGCATTTTCTTGATGTATGTTCATAAGAAAATGAATTCTCCTCTCAGTATTGCTTTCACGGCAACTCAGATGTTTTGGTAAGATATGTCTTTATTTTCATTTGTTTCCAGAAATCTTTTAATTTCTGCTTTGATATCCATGTTTATCCAGGAGTTGTTCAGAATCATGCTGTTTAGTGTCCATGTCTTTGAGAGCTTGGGGGTATATTTGATATTTATTTTTACTTTTATTCCATTGTGATCTGAGATGGTGTATGGCAGTATTTTGGTCTTATGAAATTTGTTTATGCTTAATTTGTGGTTGAGAATGTGGTTGATCTTTGAGTATATTCCATGTAGTGATGAGTGGAATGTATTTTCTATGGTGTTGGGTGGAGTGTTCTGTAGGGATCTAATAAGTCCATTTTGTCAAGCTTGAGGGTCAGAATCTCCATGTTGATTTTTTGACTTGATGATCCAGCTAGGGTTGTTAGAGGGGCATTTAAGTCTCTAGTTATGATAGTGTTTGAATCAATATCTTTTTTTAGTTTTCCTAGAAGCTGGTTTGTAGGTTGGTGCTCCTAAGTTGGGTGCAAATATGTTTAGGATGGATAGTTATTGGAGATTGAAACTTTTTTTTATTAATCAGTATTTTTTATTATGGTTTTGTGAAGTACAGTTAAGGGTTAAGTGTACAATTACGTTTCATTCAGACACCCTGTTGATAAGAGGTGTTTTCCCATACCCCGACAGATATTTGCTACTGTTAATCCCATCCTCCTCACCCCCATAGTTTCCCAGTACCGTCAGTCATTTTCTTATAGTATTACATCGGATGTTCAAGGTCCATTATATGAGTGAGAACATGTGATATTCGGATCTTTGTTTCTGTGAGAGGTCACTCAGTATTATAGACTCTAGTTCCATCCAGGTTGCTGCGAAATTCATGATTTTGTTCTTTTTTATGGCTATGCAGTATTCCATCGTGTATATGTACCACATATTTTAATCCAGTCCTCTTTTGATGGGCAGCATGGTTGTTTCCAGGTTCTTGCGATTGTGAACAATGCTGCGATAAACATACATGTGCAGGTATCTTTTTTATACAGTGATTTGTGTTCTTCAGGGTATATTCCCAGTAGGGGGATTGCAGGGTCATATGGAAGGTCAATTTTTAGAGCTTTTATGAGTCACCACACTGCTTTCCACAGAGGTTGCACTAGTTTACACTCCCACCAACAGTGTAGAAGTGTTCCCTTTTCACCACACCCTCTCCAGCAGCTGTTATTTTTTGAGTTGTTGATAATTGCCATTCTGACTGGAGCTAGGTGGTATCTCAGTGTGGTTTTGATTTGCATCTCCCTGATGATTAGTGAGGTTGAGCATTTCTTCATGTGTTTGTTGGCTGCTCGAATGTCTTCTTTTGTGAAGTGTCTGTTCATATCTTTTGCCCATTTTATAATGGGGGTGTTTGTTTTCTTCTTTTCAGTACATTTCAGTTCCTTGTAAATCCAGGATGTTAAGCCTTTGACAGACCTATATTTGGCAAATACTTTTTCCCCAGTCTGTAAGTTGTCTCCCTCCACTCATGATGGTTTCTTTAGGCTTTTGCAAAGCTTGTAACTTTATAACGT
>NW_007251549.1:12977-14705 GCF_000164805.1 Carlito syrichta
TGTTGTTGGTAATTTAATGGGTATTGCATTGAATTTGTAGATTGCCTTAGGTAACATGGATATCTTCACAATGTTGATTCCTCTGATCCATGAGCATGGGATATTTTTCCACTTGTTCGTGTCAGCTTTGATTTCTTTGAGCAGTGTTCTGTAATTTTCACTGTAAAGGTCTTTCACGTCTCTGGTTAGGAAGATGCCAAGGTATTTCATACTTTTTGTGGCTATTGTGAATGGAATTGTGTTTTTTATTTGGGTTTCTGTTTGTTTATTATTGGTGTAGAGAAATGCGATTGTCTTTTGTACATTTATTTTGTATCCTGAGACTTTGCCAACGGCTTTTATCATAGTAAGGAGGACTTTGACAGATTCTCTTGGGTTTTCAAGGTACACCATCATATCATCTGCATAGAGAGATAACTTGACTTCCTCTTTTCCTATTTGAATACCTCTGATTGCCTCCTCTTCTCTGATTGCTCTAGCCAGGACTTCCTATACTATGTTGAACAGGAGGGGAGAGAGTGGGCATCCTTGTCTAGTTCCAGTTTTCAGGGGAATTGGTTCCAATTTTTGTCCATTTAGGAGTATGCTGGCTGTGGGTTTCTCATAGATGGGTTTTACTATTTTGAGGTATGTTCCTCGTATGCCTAGATGTTCAAGGGTTTTTATCAAGAAGCGATGCTGGATTTTATCAAAAGCTTTTTCTGCATCTAATGATATGATCATGTGGTTTATGTTTTGACATCTGTCAATATATTTAATTACATTTATGGTTTTACGAATGTTGAATCAGCCTTGCATGCCAGGAATGAAGCCTACTTGGTCATGGTGGATGATTTTTGAGATTTATTGCTGAATCCTGTTTGCTAGGATCTTGTTGAGAATTTTAGCATCTATGTTCATCAAAGATATTGGCCTGTAGTTCTCTTTCTTTGTTGCATCTTTACCTGGCTTGGGTATCAATGTGACATTGGCTTCGTAAAATGATTTGGGGAGAGTTCCATCTTTTTCAATCGCCTGGAATACCTTCAGTAGGATTGGTATCAGCTCCTCCTTGAATGTCTTGCAGAATTCTGCTGGAAAGCCATCTGGACCAGAGGTATTTTTTTTGTAGGAAGTTTTCTTATTACGTAGTCGATTTCCTTGATTGTTATTGGTCTATTTTGGGTCTCAATTTCTTCTTGTTCCAACCTAGGTAGGTTGTGTGATGTCAGAAAGTCCTCCATTTCCTTATAGTTTTCAAGTTTGTTTCCATACAAGTGTACGTAGTAGTCTCTAATGATCTTTTGTATTTCTTCAGGGTCAGATGTGACTTCATCTTTTGTGTTTCTGATTATGCTTATTTGATTTTTTCCTCTTTTTTTCTTGGTCAGTCTAGCTACGGGACCATCAATCTTGTTTATCCTTTCGAAGACCCAGCTTTTTGTTTCATTGATTTTTTTTGTATTATCTTTTTGTCTTCTATGTCCTGGATTTGGGCTTTTATTTTGGTGATCTGGATTCTTCTGCTAAAATTAGGGTTTTTGTGGTCTTGCTTTTCCAGCTTCTTTAGGTGACTTGTTAAGTTGTGAATTTCTGTTCCTTCCATTTTCTTCATGTGTGTTTGTAGGGATATAAATTCCCCTCTTACTATAGCATTCAGGGCATCCCAGAGATTTTGGTAAGATGTTTCTTCATTTTTATTTGTTTCCAGGTATCTTTTGATCCCTGTTTTGATTTCTCATTGACCCA
>NW_007251550.1:0-6527 GCF_000164805.1 Carlito syrichta
TCTGGCTGGACAGTGGGATAGAAAGCCAGCTTAACTAGCCAGCCACCCTGCTTGTCAGCTGGCTAGCCAGTCAGCAAACCATCCATCTTAACTTGCTAGCCACCGAGCTAGCCAGCTGGATAGCCAGTTAACTTAACTAGCTGACTTAACAAGATAGCCATCCGGCTACCCAGCTGGCTTAACTAGCTAACCACCTAGATAGCAAGCCAGTTAGCTAGCTCACTTAACTCACAGACTTTACTAGCTAGACAGCCAGCAAGCCAGCTGACTTAATTAACTAGCTACCTACCTAACCAGGTGACTACCCAGCTGATTTAACTAACTGATTAACCAGCTAGCCAGTTGGCTAGCCAGCTAACTTAACTAGCGAGATACCTTGCTAGCCAGTTGGCCTGCCACTTGAATTAACTAGCTGACTTACCCAGTTAGACAGCTGGCTAGCCAGCTGACTCATCTATCTGACATAACAAGTTAGTCAGCTGGCTAGCGAGCTGACTTAGTATCTGACATCTCCAGCTAGCCAGGTGGCTAGCAAGCGGACTTAACTAGCTAGCTACTGAAATATAATGCTGGCTTCCCTGCTGAATTAACTACCTAGCTACATAGCTAACCAGCTGGCTAGCTAGCTGAATTAACTAGGTGACTTAACTACCTGGCCATCTAACTAGCCAGCTGACAACTAGCTAGCCAGCTGGGAAGCCAGATGAATTAACTAGCTCACTTAAATAACTAGCCAGCTGGCTAGCCAGCTGAATTATCTAGCTTGGTGCCTGGCTATCCAGGTGGCTAACTAGCTGACTTAACTAGTTGACTTAACCAGATAGCCAACTGGCACAACTAGCAGACTAAACTAGTTAGCCAGCTGGCTACCCAGCTAGCTAGCAGGCTAGTCAGCAGACTTAAGAAGCTGATATAATTAGCTAGCCAGCTGGCTGGCCAACTGACTTAAGCTTGCTACCTAGCTAGACAGCTGGCTTGCCATCTGACTTAACTAACTGACTTAAATAGCTGGCCTGCATGCCAGACAGCTGAATTAACTAGCTTGCTATATAGACAACTGGCTAGACAGATGACTTAACTAAGTGACTTAACTTGCTAGCCAGCTGACTAGCCAGCTGACTTAATAACAAGCTACCTAGCTAGCCAATTGGATATGCAGCTGTCTTAAATAGTTGGCCTTACTAGCTAGCCACCTGGCTAGACACCTGACTTAACAATCTAGCTACCTACCTAGCCAGCTATAAAACCAGCTGACTTAACTAAGTGACTTGAGAAGCTAGGCAGCTGGCTAGCAGGGTGGCCTAACTGCCTAGATACCTAGCTAGCCAGCTGGATAGACAACTGAGTTAACAAGCCAAGTACCTACGTAGCCTGCTGGCTTGACAGCTGACTTAACTACCTAGCTACCAACCTCACCAGCTAGCTAGTGAGCTTACTTAACTAGGTTACTTAACTAAATGGTTAACTGGCTAGCCAGGTGACCTAACTAGCTAGCTACCCAGCTAGGCAACTGGCTAGCCAGCTGACATATGTTGCAGAGTTAACTAGATAGCAAGCTGACTTAAGTAGTTGACTTAACCAGCTAGCTACCTAGCTAGCCAACCTGGCTTAACTAGTTGGCTTAACTAGCTAGCTACCTAGTTAGCTATCTAGCTAACTAGTTGACTTAACTAGCTAGCTAGCTGACATAACTACCTGACTTATATAGCTAACTTCCTAGATAGTCAGCTGACTTAACTAACTGAACTAACAAGCTAGCCTGGTGGATAGCCATCTGCCTTAACTAGCTTTTTAACTAACTATCCAGCTTGATAGCCAACTGATTTAATGAGCTGAATTAACTAGCTAGCCATCTTGTTTCCAGCTGACTTAACTAGCTAGTCAGCTGGCTAACCAGCTGAATAACTAGCTGCCTAAGTATCTAGCAAGCTGGCTAGAAAAGTGACTTACCTAGCTGACTTAAGCTAGCAAGCTAGCTTGCCAGCTCACTTGACAAGCTAGCTACCTACCTAGCCAGCAGGCTAGCCAGCTGACTTATCTAGCTGACTTGAACAGCTAGCCTGCTGGCTAGCAAGCTGACTTATCTAGCTAGCTACCTACCAATCCAGCTGGCTAGACAGCTGACTAAACTAGCTGACTTAACCAGCTAGTTGGTTGGCTAGCCAGCTGACTTAACTCAAAGACATCACTAGCTAGCCAGGTAGCTATCTAGCTGACTAACAAGCTAGCTGCCTACCTTGCCAGTTGGCTAGCCAGCTCTCTTAACTAGCTGAATTAACCAGCTAGCCAACTGGTTAGCCAACTGACTTAACTACCTCGCCACTTAGCTAGCCAGCTGTCAACCCAGCTGACTTAATTAGCTGAATTAACTAGCTTATTAACTGACTTAATTAGCTGAATTGTTAGCTAGACAGCTGACTAAAATAGCTAACTAGCTCACTACCTCGCTAGTCAGCTGATATAAAGAGTTAGCTGCCTAGCTAGCTACCTAGCTAACAAGCTCAGTTAAATCATTAGCTGCCTAGCTAGCTAGCTTACTTAACATGCTAGCTATCTAGATAGCTTGTTCATTATCTAACGTACTAGCCAGCTGACTTAGTCATCCGACTTAACTCGTTAGCTAATGAGCTTCATAGGTGGCTCAAGCAGCTGACTTAACTTGTTAGCTAACTAGCTAGCTAGCCTACTCACCCAGCTGACTCAACACGTTTGATTACTAGCTAACTAGCTGACACAACCAGCTGACTTAATCAGTTAGTTAACTACCTGATTCATCCTGCTGACTTAACCCTGTAGCTAAATACCTAGCTAGCTGTCTTAACCAGCTAACTTAATTTGAAAGCTGACTTAACTAGCTGAATTAGGTAGGTGTCTTAACTACTTAGGTAGCTGACTTAACTGGCTGACTTAACTAGTTAGCTAGTTGACTTAACTACCTGAATTATATAGTTAGCTAACAATTTAACCAGTTGACTTATCTAATTAGCTAACTAGTTAGTTAACAGACTTAAGTACCTGACTTAAATAGTTAGCTAACTAGTGAGCTAGCTGACTTAGCTAGCTGAATTATTTAGCTCACTGACTAGCTAGCTGACTTAACTAGTTGGCTAACGAGATAGCTAGCTGACTTAACTGTTGGTTAATGAGTAATTACCTTTTTAACTAGTTGGTAAACGAGTTAAATAGATGACTTAACTAGCTGTTTAACGAGTTAGCTAGGTGACTACTTTTTGACTGATGAGTCTGCAGAAGAGTTAGCTGGTTTAGCATGTTGGCTGACAACTCAACCGACTTATTAGCTGGATAAAAATTTTGGCTGGCTAGTCGGCAGACTTGTTAACTGAGTTAGATAGTTGACTTGCAAGTTGGTCCACTAGTCACCTCTGTTAACTAGTTGGATGGCTGGTGGGCTGAAATAATTAGTTGGCAGTTTAGTAGGCCTACTAGTTAGCTGGCCTAAATTGTCAGTGACTAGTTAGCTGAGCTAAATTGTCGGCTGGCAAGTTAGACGTCTAGTCAGCAGATTGGTTAACTGACTTTACTAGATGGCTGGTTAGGTGGCCGACCAGTTAGGTGACTTAACTAGTCAGCCAACTAGTTAAACGAGAGGTAAGCTGACTTTACTAATTGTCCAGCAAGTGAGTCGACATGTCAACTGACATAACTAGTCAGTCGGGGAGTGAGCCGACTGGTCAGCTGACTTAACAAGTTGCCTGGCGAGTAAGCTGACTGGTCAGTTGACTTTAGTCAGTTGCTGAGTGAGCCGACTGGTCAGAGGACTTAACTAGTAGGCTGGCGAGTGAGCTGACCTGTAAGCCAAATTAACTAGTTGACCAGCGAGTGATGTGATGGGTGAACTGGCTTAAGTAGTCAGGTAGTGAATGAGATGACTGGTTAGTTGATTTAACTGGTTGATTGGTGAGCAAGCTGACTAGCTAGCTAATCTGTTGGCCTGTGAGTGAGCTGACAAGTTAGTTGATCTGATGACTGGCGAGCAAGACGACTAGTTTGTTAACCGGTTGGCAGGCAAGGGAGCCATCTAGTAAGCTGACCTGATGGAAAACAAGTGAGCCCACTAGTTAGATGACCAGCCAGCTGAGTGGCAAGTCAACTAGTTAGCTAAATAACCAGCTGATTTACTAGCTGACAACTAGATAGTTGGCTAGCCAGCTGGCTATCTAGCTGACATATCTAAATAGCAAACAAGCTATCTAGCTGTCTAGATAGCTGACGTAACTAGCTAGCTCACAGGCTATTTAGCTGACTAACTGACTTAACTATCTAGTTGACCAGCTAGCTAGCTGACTAGCAAGGTGAATAGCTAGCTGACATAACTAGCTAGCTGAATAGTTAGCTGAGTTGCTAGCTGACTTAATTAGCTAGCTGAATAGCTAGCTGACTTTACTAGCTGACTAGCAAGTTGGTTGGATAGATGGCTAGCCAGCTGACTTCAGTAGTTAGCTGCATGTTTGTCTATACTGATAGCCATCTGGCTTAACTATTAGCTACTTGGCTGGCTAGGTAGCTAGGGAGCCAACTAGCCAGATAGGCTGGCCAATTGACTAGCCAGCTGGGTTAATTAGGCAGCCTGCTGGCTGGACAGTCGGATAGCCAGCTGGCTTAACTAGTCAGCCACACTGCTGGTCAGCCGACGTGCCAGCCGGCTAAACTAGCTGGCCACTTACCTGACAAGCCTGCTAACCAGCCGGCTTAACTTGCCAGCCACCTAGTTAGCCAGCTGGCTAACTAACTGACTTAACTAGATAGCCATCCAAATAGCTGGCTGGCTTAACTACCTAGCCATCCATCTAGGCAGCTCCCTGAACTCACTGGCTAAACTAGGTGACCATCTGGCTAGCCAGCTGACTTAATTAGCTAGCACACTACCTAGCCATGTGGCTAGCCAGCTGACTTAACCAGCTGATTTTACCACGCAGTCAACTGGCTAGTCAGCTGACTAAACTAGCGAGTGACCTAGCTAGCCAGTTGGCTAGCCACTTGACTTAATTAACTGACTTAACCAGCTAGCTACCTAGCTAGCGAGCTGGGAAGACAACTGATTTAACTAGATGACTTAAATAGCCAGCTGGCTAGCCAACTGACTTAACTAGTTCACTACCTATTTAGCCAGCTTGCAAGCCAGCTGATTTAACTTGCTGACTTAAATAGCTAGCAAGCTGGCTGGACAGCTGACATAACTAGCTAGCTACCTAGGTATCCAACTGTCTAGCCAGCTGACTTAACTAGGTTACTTAACTAGCTAGCCAGCTGGCTAGCCAACTGGCATAACTAATTATCTACCTAGCTAGCCAGCTGGCAAGACAGCTGACTTAACTGACTGACTTAAATATCTAGCAAGCTTGCTGAACACCTGACTTAACTAGCTAGCTACCTAGCTAGCCAGCTGACTAGCCAACTTACTTAACTAGGTCACTACTTAGTTATCCAGCTGGTCAGACAGCTGATTTAACTTGCTGTTTTAACTAGCTGTCCTGTTTTCTAGCCAGTTGAATTAACTAGCTTGCTACATAGCTAGCCAGCTGGCTATCCAGCTGTATTAACTAGGTGACTTATCTTGCTAGCAACCTGTCTAGCGAGCTGAAATAACTGGCAAACTACCTACCTAGCCAACCTGCTAGTGAGCTGACTTAACTTGGTCACTTAACTATCTAGCAAGCTAGGTAGACAGCAGACATAACTAGCTAGCTACCTAACTAGCATGCTTCCTTGCCAGCTGAATTAACTAGGTGAATTAACTAGCCAGCCAACTGGCTAGTCAGTGAATTATTTGCCTAGCGACCTAGAAAACCAGCAGGCTAGCCAGTTGAATTAACTAGCTGAATTAATGAAGTAGCCAGCTGGATAGCCAGCAGAATTAACTAGCTAGCTATGTAGCTAGACAAGTGAATAACCAGATGACTTATCTAGCTGACATAACAAGGCCTCTGATGGTTAGCCAGCTGACTTAACTAACTGACTTAACTAGCTAGCTACCTAGCAAGCCAGCTGATGTAACTAGCTGACTTAACTAGCCAGTTACCTAGCTAGCCAGCTGGCTGGCCATCTGACTTAATTAGCTGGGTTATGCAGCTAGCCAGCTGGCTGGTCAGCTGACTTAGCTAGCTGACTTAACCACCTAGATAGCTGGCTGGCCAGCTAAATTAACTAGCTGACATAAACAGCTAACCAGCTGTCTAGCCAGCTGACTTAACTAGCTAGCTACCTTGGTAGGCAGCTGGGTAGCCAGTTGAATTAACTAGCTGACTTAACTAGATTGCCTCTGGCTAACCAGCTGACTTAACTAGGTGACTTAACTAGCTATCTAGCTGCCTAGACATTTGACTGACTTAACTGGCTGACTTAACTAGATAGCAACCTGTCTTAACTATCTGAATTATATCATTAGATAACTATTTAACTAGCTGAATAACTAGCTGACTTAAGTAATTAGCTAAGTAGTTAGGTAGGAGACTTAAGTAGCTGACTTAAATAGTTAGCTAACTAGTGAGCTAGCTGGATTAGCTCGC
>NW_007251551.1:0-1031 GCF_000164805.1 Carlito syrichta
TCCCACCCCTCTTTCATGCCCTGATGTGAAGACCCTGCGGGCCTGGGGGTCGATTTGGCATGACTCCAGCCACCTGCAGCGTGAGACTTGGATGTGATGTCCAGAAACCCCATCCTGGTGGCTGCAGGACACAGGGTCTCTCTCAGGAAGTTGTGGGGGTTTTAGCTACTTTGACCTAGGCTGGGGGTCTGAGGCCCTGAGCTCAGAATGTTCCCTCCCCGGGCTCCAGGTAGGTAGAAGCAGCCATCCCTTATTCCGACGGAGATGCTCTAAGGCGCGAATACCTGCCGGCCCGGAGAAGCCTCCTAAGGACAGAGAGAGTGGGGGTGTTTCGCAAAGGCTGCCTTCCTCTCCCCTGCCAGAGGCCGGGATTTTCCCCAGAAGTTCCCTGTGAGGGCCCGGAAGGGCTTTCCGAGGGGAGACGCCCACTTGTGAGAGCCCCGCCCCCAAGACTCAGCCCCGGGCCTCCACTCAGACCCGCCCACGCTGAGCCTCCAGCCGCTGGTCAATTACAGGGCAGGTCTTCCTGCCCCCGCGGTTCCCTCGGAGGGCCCTGCTCCTTAATCCGGGGTCCTCTGAGTCTGCCTTCTGATCTCCAGTTTTGGGGGACAGCGGTTCGCCCTGGGACCCCAGCTCTCCGAGGGATCTCGGAGGAGCTGTTGACCTTCTGTGCGTGTGGGCTGGTTTCTTGCCAGGAGGGTGAGGGTGACAGCTGTCACACTCTTCACCTGCCCGGTGGGAGTGGCTTCCCTCTCAACACACTCCAGAGCCTCTCACACTTACAACTGCCTCTGGGACTCAATTGATGTTTATGGATGGGAAGAACAGGCTTGTTCATATAAGGATCAGCAAGTTCTCCAGAGCATGTCAGTTCTGTATACTTAGGGTTATTTAACTCTCGTCTTTAATTTTATTTAAATGCAGGATTTATTGATACAACAGAAAAGCTCCCATAGCAGGAGGGGACCCGAAGGGGTTGCCCAACTCTTGTCTTTAAATGCAAGTCTACCATCAATGACTCTAATACATGT
>NW_007251551.1:1994-11363 GCF_000164805.1 Carlito syrichta
TCTTTGACAGCAGCGCCAGCCCCGGCATCAAGGGAGGAAGAGCGAGTGTCCCTGCTGAAGTCAGAGACACAACCTGGTGCTCAGCGCAGCCCAGCAGCCCTCGCGGGGACCCTGGGATGCGGCCTCACCACCTTCTTCATGTCATCATATTCGGTGGGTTTCTCCAGACAGCAGGTCAGGCCTAAGATGGACACACTGGCGGTGGGAACCCTGACGGCCACACCCGTGAGCTTTCCGTCCAGCTCCGGGATGGCCTTGCCCATGGCCTTGGCAGTGCCGGTGGTCGCAGGGTGGATGCTCCGGATGGCCCCGTGGCCGTCACGCCACAGCTTCCCAGAGGGGCCATCCGGAGTCTTCTGGGTGGCAGCTATGGTGTGGACGGTGGTCATGAGTCCCTTCACGATGCCAGAGTTGTCGTGGGGACCTTGGCGGGGGCTAAGCAGTGGGTGGTGCTGAAGATGTTGCTGGCAATCGTGCCGTTGTCCTGGTGCTTCTCGTGGTTCACGCCCATCCTAAACATGGGGGCGTCAGTGGCGGGGGCGGAGATGATGACCCTCTTGGCTCCCTCCGTCCGTGAGCCCCAGCCTTCTTCAAGGCAGCAAAGACACCGGTGGACTCCAGCTCACAATCAGCACCAGCATCGCCCCATTTGATGTAGGGGGGATCTTGCTTCTGGAAGACGGTGACGGGCTTTCCATCGATGACAAGCTTCCCCTTCTCGGCCTTGACGGTGCCGTGGAACTTGCATGGGCAGAGTTGTTCTAGGTCGTGTAGTTGAGGCCACTGAAAGGATCATCAAAGGCGACCGTACCCACTTTGCCAGAGTTAAAAGCAGCCCGGGGGACCAGGCGCCCAGTACGGCCCGTTCACGCCAGCCTTCCCCCTCACCATGGTGTTTCGAGGACGTGGCCGGTGCTGCACGAGAGGCGGGGCAGTCTGTTGAATGAGAGGAGCAGAGAGCCTGGTTTTAGCATATCGACGAAGTTAAGCAACCATCACTGCCGTCTAATTCCAGAACGTTGCTGTCACCCCAGAAAAAACTCCATACAGGTGGGAGGGTAAATTACTGCCTCTGTTGATGAAAGACGCCGGACTCTGCAACATATGCAAGAATTTTTTTCTGTGTGTGTGTGTGTGTGTGTGTTTTTAGTTGGAATCTCACTCTGTTGCCCAGGCTGGAGTGCAGTGGCACGCTCCCTGCCACCACAGTCTCGACCTGCTGGGTTCAGGTGACAGTTCCACCTCAACCTTACAAGGAGCTGGAATCACAGGTGTGTGTCACCACGCCCAACTAATTTTTAAATTTTTTTCTAGAAAGGCGGTCTCACCAAGTTGCCTGGGCTGGTCTTGAACCCCTGGACTCAGGCAATCCTCTCTCCTCAGCCTCCCAAAGTGCTGGGATGACAGGCGTGAGCCACTGCGCC
This sequence comes from Carlito syrichta, assembly GCF_000164805.1. Lineage (NCBI taxonomy): Eukaryota > Metazoa > Chordata > Mammalia > Primates > Tarsiidae > Carlito > Carlito syrichta. The sequence continues at coordinate 3,419 of NW_007251551.1, forward strand.
CAGCTAGAATTTTTTCTGAGCCAAACCTGAGCGACCTTGTCCTGAGACACCATCCCAAGAGGTCCTGAGAACATGTGTCCGAGGTGGTTGAATTGCAGCTTAGGTTAGATACAGCTTAGGAAGACAGAAGTTACCAAAACCATGAATCGGTACATGTGAGGTTTACACTGGTTCAGCCCGGGAAGGCGGGACATCTCCAAGTGGGGACTTGCAGGTGGTGGGAGGATTCAAAGAGGGGTTTAGTCCAAGGAGTTTCACAACCAGCCGAGGAAATGCGGCTGCTGGGGTGAGAGGACGTTTCCCAACACGTCGACGAAGTCTCCTCGGCGGGAACCCCAAGAGAGAATGAGGACAAGCGTCTCGCCCCTCTGTGAACCCCGGCCAAAGGGGTTCTGGACAGAGACCAACTTCCCCACGAGATGGCTCTGGAGGGTCAGGCGAGATCTTTTTTTCCTTCTTTATCTGTCATACCAGATGTCGTACCAGAGTCAGGTCGGAAGGTAACCCACATTATATAGGGTTAAAAAAAAAAGACCCATCACCCCTTAGGAATTTGACGAGAGAGAGAGAGAGAGAGAGAGAGAGAGAGAAAGGGTCAGAATCATCCGTATGGGAAAGAGCATGGCATTTTCTCAAAAATTAAACATAGAAGTACCATTCCGCAGTCCTACGACTGGGCATATATTCAAAGGAAGTGAAATTAGTATACTGTGCTGGGTGACTGGTACATGCTTGTTATCCCAGCACTTTGGGAGGTTCGAGACCAGCCTGGGCAACTTGGTGAGACCTTGTCTCTACAATAAATAAAAAGCCTAGCCAGGCATGGTGGTGTGTGCCTGTAGTTTCACCTACTTGGAAGACTGAGGCGGAAGGATCACCTGAGCCCAGCCAGTTGACATTGGGGTGGCCGTGAGCATGCCACTGCACTCCAGCCTGGGCGATAGAGTGAGATTCTGACTCCAAAAAAAGAAAGAAAGAAAGAAATATGTTGAAGAGGTATCTGCATGCCCATTACAGTCTTATTCACAACAGGTGAGACACGGACTCCCCCGTGTCCATCAATGGGCAAATTGATAAAGAAATTGTGGTATCACATGCCCACACGATGGGATACTATTCAGGTGAAAAAAGACAAGAAAGGCCTGTCCTTGTGGCAACTTGGATCAACCCAAAGACGTCATGTCAAGGGAAGCAAGGCAGACACGGAAGGACAAACACCCATCCTCTCACCTCGGTGTGGAGCCGAGACCGGTGGAACTCGCCGAGGCAGAGGGCCGGGGTGGGTGGGCTGGGAACGGTGGTGTCTGGGGAGACACGGGTGGAAGGGGCGCAGCGTCAGCTACCTGGAGGAGTCCGCTCAGGGGCTTGACTGTGGTGAACACCAGGGTGCGGTAGAGTCTAGGATTGCAGGACGGCAGATTTTGAGTGTTCTCACCCCAAACGGGTAAATGTGTGAGGCAATACCCTTGCTACAAGCTCAAGGCAGCCATTCACAATGTGCAAATGTATCAAAGCCCTCTACTGTCTCTCATAAAAATGTGCAATTTTTACTTGTCAATAAACATACATTGCTTAAATTTAACTATCAAATTAACCTTAAGGAAAGACTCTCCCGGCAGGGCTCAGTGGCTCAGCCTGTCATCCCAGTACTTTGGGAGGCAGAGACGAGTGGGTTGTCTGAGCCCGTGGGTTTGAGACCAGCCTGGACGACTTGGCAAGACCTCGTCTCTACAATAAATAAAACAATTAGCTGGGCATGGGAGCGCGCCTGTAGTTCTGGCTACTTGGAAGGCTGAGGTGGAAGGATCACCGGAGCCCTGCAGGTTGATGCTGAGGTGGCCATGAGCGTGCCACTGCACTCCAGCCTGGGCAATGGAAGGAGACTCCAACTAAAAGAAGAAAAAAAAAGGAAATAAAAGAAAAGAATCTCCCTACACAGTAGCAAGTATTCTCTATTCTTCTCTTGCTTCAGCCTCTGACCAAGAGTAACCACTTTCTGGCTCTGTGAATTTGCCAATTCTGGACATTTCACACTAATAATATGTGATACATGGCCTTTTGTGTCTGGGTCCTTTCACGCAGCATGTTCAAGGTCATGTACGTTACAGCATGTATCAGGACTTTATTCCTTTTAATGGCCGAATAATATTTCATTGGATGAACAGACCACAATTGTTTGCCCAGTCATGAGTTCAGGGACACTTGGACGTTTCTACTTTTTGGCAGCTGTGAACAATGCTGCTGTAAACATTAATTAGCCTGCAGGTTTTGTGTGACATGTTTTCCATTCTCTTGGGTGTATCCCTATGAGCTGAAACCCGAGTCATGTGGTAGGTCTCTATTTAACATCTGGGGAAGTGCCAAGTTACTTTCAAAGTGGCAGTGTGGTTTTCATTCCCATCAGCAAGGAACAAGGGCCCCGGTTTCTCCATGACCTGCTGGGCTCAGGTGATCCTTCCGCCTCAGCCTTCCAAGTAGCCGAACTACAGGTGCACGCTACCACACCTGACCAATTTTTGATTTATTGTAGACACAACGTCTCACCAAGTTGCCCGGGCTGGTCTTGAACTTGTGGGCTTGGGCAACCCACTCACCTTGGCCTCCCAAAGTGCTGGGATTACAGGCTGAGCCACCGAACCCAGTATCTCCATAGGTCCACATTTCTATCCTCATGCAAGCACCACACTGCCTTGTGTTTATAGCTCTACAGTACAATATAAAATTGGGAAATATTTTTTTTCTCAGACTTCGTTTTTCTTTTCAAAGACTGGTGTAGCTATTTAGGGTCCCTTGACTACCCATAAAAATTTAGGATCAGCTTGTCAGTTTCTGCAGAAAGACTCCTGGGATTTTTGTAGAGATTGTCCCTGAATCTGTAGTCCAAGCTTTTAGGGTGTTTTATTGTAACAACATTAAATCTTTCAGTATATGAACGTGGGACTTTTTCCCATTTATTTTTATATTCTTTTAACTTCTTTCCCTGATGATCTGTAATTTTAAGTGTCCAAGTCTTGTGCTTTTTTGGTATATTTGTTTCTAAGTATTTTGTTCTATTTGTTGGAATTGTTTCCTTAATTTCGCTTTTGGGTTTCTCAGTACTAGCATTTAGGAATGCAACTGACTGTTGTGCGTTGTTCTTACCTCCTGCAACTCACTGAGTAGCTCTGATAGTTGCTGGGGTGTGTGTCCCTAAAGATGTTCTGTGTTTGAGATCATGCGTTCTGTGAATAGAGAGTTTTACTCCCGTGTTTCCAACCAGGATGCTCTTTATTTCTTTTTCTTGTCTTATCACTCTGGCTGTGTCTCCAGTGCAGTGTTGAGTAGACGTGACGGCTGTGGACTTGCTTTTCTCCATCTTGGCTTTTTTCCGACAGAGAAGAGCTTTATCCCATGGAGACTCAGCAGGGACGCCCGCTATGCTAAAGAGACACTCGTTCACTCACGCATTCATTCATGATTCCTCACTCATTCACACACACATTCAGTAACTCTTTCCTTAGTTAATTCAAGAGAGCGCACAGAAAGGAGGGAGTCACAGTGAGACCCAGGCTTACGGGGGGGAGTTTATGGAGTGGTGCACCCTGATCTCCTGTGGGTCTTCAGGATACGTTGTGATCATGGGGTCGGGAGACATTCGTCTCAAGGCCATATAAGCCCCGGCAGACAGAGGAGAGAAAGCTTCAGTGTCATCCACGCAGTCACCCAGAAGGGGAAGTCCAGCCACCCGAGTGGGTGGGGCCGTTGCCCGGCAGAGTCCGGCTCAGCCACGTCAGGGCGTGTGGAGAGGGGAGGCAGACGTGCCCGGGGATGGGACACCCGGGGGGAGCGGACATGGGAGGGGCTCATCCCAACCCCGCAAGGGCTGGAGAGAGAAGCCCCGAGTGGGGGACGAGTTGTCAGGGCCCGACAGGACATGCTTCCGGTGGTTGCGTATGGGAAAGCACAGACCTGCAGGGGCTGCCGGAGGTGTGGCCAGAGCTCAGATCTTGCACGGGCAGCAAATGGGGACACGGCAGGTGGACTGGCAGCAGCCACAGGAGCCACAGCCCCCTTGCAGCTCCCAGAGCAGCCACAGCCCCCTTGGCTGGACTGGCAGCAGCAGGACTGAGAGCAGCTGGGTTTGCAGCAGCTGGACTAGTAGCAACCACAACCCCCATTGCAGCCCCCACTGGAGCCACCACTGGAACAGGAACAGACAGGTACACAGCAGCACACGGGCTGGCAGCAGCTGGACTGGCAGGAGCCACAGGAGCCACAGCCCCCCGTGCAGCCCCCAGAGCAGCCACAGCCCCCTTGGCTGGACTGGCAGCAGCTAGACTGACAGCAACAGGGTTTGCAGCAGCTGGACTGGCAGCAGCCACAACCCCCATTGCAGCCCCCACTGGAGTCACAGCTGGAACAGGAACAGGCTGGCACACAGTAGCACACAGGCTGGCAGCAGCTGGACTGGCAGGAGCCACAGGAGCCACAGCCCCCCTTGCAGCCCCCAGAGGCACTGCAGTCACCTTTGCTGGACTGGCAGCAGCTGGACTGAGAGCAACAGGGTTTACAGCAGCTGGACTGGCAGCAGCCACAGGAACCACAGCCCCCTTTACCACCGCTGGAGCAGGAACAGACAGGCACACAGCAGCACACGGGCTTGCAGCAGCAGACGGGCACACAGCAGCCGGAGCCGCAGCCCCCGCAGCCGGAGCCGCAGCCTCCAGAACAGCCACAGCAGCCCATGGTTCTGGCGGTTGAGCGTGGAGCAGGTAGAGGAGCAGGTGGAGGTGGGGAGCAGGTGTGCAGCTTCCTGTGCCCATGAGACCTTTATATCCCGCCTGGGTCAGGCGCGAGGCTGGACACGTGGACACTTCCTGGTTCCCGCTTGTGCCACTGGTCCCGGGAGTCTCTTCCTCGGTCCGTGTCCTGGCAATCCTGGTTTCTCGAGCCTCTCTCCGGCGGGCTGTGGGTGCCTTTTCTCAAGACCGACACGAGCCCGTCCAGCCGGTGACCTCCCTCTCCACTGCCCGCTCAGGACACCCAGAGCGCGTGGAGACTCACAGAGACCCTGGCCACACCAGCGGCTCCCCGGCTTCCAGGAGCCCCGGCGGTTCCTCCTTGGGGCCCACCTGGGCCCTGTGTCCTCATGGCCCGCGGGATCTCCGCCCCGCCGCGTCCACGGTCCTGGGACTGGCTTCGGCTCCGCCAGCAGGTCCTCAGGCGAGACCCTGCCGGAAGGGGCTGGGGGCTGCTCACCCCCAGAACGCCGCTTCCCGGTTCACACAGACAGGGCCCCCGTGACCACAGGTGTCTGTGCTGGGCCTTTCGCACCCCCGGGGGGCTGGCCGTCACGGGGTGCCCGGTGGCGCGAACTCCAGACGAGCAGCGCAGCCGGGAGGGAGAGTGTCCCAGGCCCGCGCGGGGTACTTCGACACCCGACTGGAGGGAACCCGGGGCTCAAGGACGCCTGCTGTCCCCCTGCCGCCGCGTGGGGCGCTGCTGAGCGCAGGTGTCCTCCCCCGGCCGGCAGACGGCGGAGCGGTCCTTCCGCGGACGCGAGCCGAGGGCCTCCGCCGGCTGCCCCTGCCCAGCCTGGTGTCCTCCCCTCCGGTCCCGAGCTCTGCCCGAGAGGCGGCGGACGCGCGTGGATGCGGCGCCCCTGGATTCTGGGAGCGTCCTGGAGGGCAGGGCGCCAGGTGGCCCGCATCTGCCAGGCCGAGCCAGCCCCCGGGCATCGGGAGGGGTTCGACACAGCTGCACCCCTGAACCTCTCTGCCGTGTGGCTGGAGTCCCCTCGCCAGGCAGGGACTGTGCGGCCTGGGGCGGGACCCGAGGGGGGGGACGCAGGTCGTCACAAGCGCGTGGTGTCCGCCGTGGGCTGGGGCAGCCCCTCCAGCCCCGCCCTGGTCAGCAGGTGCATGGGGAGGGGTGTTGCTGATGTATCCACCACCGCAGGGACCCAGTGACCCTGGCCCGCTCCCCTCAGTGTGGGAGGACGTTCCTCTCGGGGCATTTGTCCTTGGGGCACAGCGGGCCTCGGGCCTCAGCAGGTAGGCACCCCGCCATGTGGGGACCAGCAGCACGGGGTCTCGGCTTCCCAGGGGCACCCCAGGCATGAGCAGCTCAGAGCTGCACCCCTCACATACCAGTCCACCCCACCCGAACCTCTCACCTACCGGTCTACACCCTGTGCACATGCTCCCGTCTAGTCCAGGGTCAATGTCAGCTTTAACCTCCCCTTCAATTTTGCACATGGACGCTTTCAGGTTTTCTCCCGGGCTCCACTCTGCAGACTCCGTGCGGGCTCCATCTTAGCTGCTTTGGCCGAGACACCTCTCTGGGTTGGGCGACCCTCCTCGGACAAGGCTCCTTCTGTGCCGTGGCATGCTGGAGTGTCCCTGGAGGATCTGTCACCCCCGCGGTCCTCGATCCCAGGTTCAGAGGAGAGGAGGAGGCCCAGGCGGGAGGGAGCAGAGCTGCCATGTTCCCGGTAGGTGTCCCAGGGGTCCCCGCAAGACAGGGCGACTCGGCACAGGGCTTCACCCACGCTCGCCGGAAGCCACGATGACACGAGAGAAGGTGCAGGAGGGTGGGCTCTAGATGGTCGGGGGTGACGGACACTCCAGGCAAGGACAGTGACCGTCCAAAGCCTTGAGGGACATGGCGGGAGAAGCCCGGCACAAGACGCCCTCGAGTGGAGCTGGACAGTCCTGTGGGAGGTCCCGGGGGGTAGGTGGGGTGGGGATGCCACTCTCCCCCTCTCTGCCTGTCTGTCTTTCTCTCTGTCTCTCTCTGTCTCTGTCTCTCACTATGTCTCCATCTCTCTGCTTCTCACTGTGTCTCCCTCTGTCTCTGACTCCCACTGTCTCTCTCTCAGTCTCTTACTATCTCGCTCTCCCTCTTTGTCTCTCTGTCTCTGACTTTCTGGGTCTGTCTCCGTCTCTTTCCCATCTCTCTCTCTCTCTCTCTGTCTGTCTGTCTTTCTTTCTGTGTCTCTCTCTCCCACCTCCCTCTCTCTGTTTCTCTCACTGTCACGTGCTCTTTCTCACTCTCTGTCTCTCCCTCTCTCTCTGTCTGTCTCTTTCCTCTCTCTGTCTCTGTCTCCCTCTCTCACTGCCTCTCTGTCTTTCTCTCTGTTTCAGACTGCCTCTCCCTCCCTGTCTCTGTCTGTCTCTCACCGTCTTTCTCTCTGTCTCTCCCCCCGTTTCCTTCTCTCTTTGTCTGTCTGTCTCTCTCTGTCTTCTCTTTGTATCTCTCTTCCTCTTCTGACTCTCTCTGTCTCTCTCTTGCTCTCTCTTTCTGTCTCTTTGTCTCTCCCCTCTCCCTCTCTCTGGCTGCTTCTCTCTCTGTCTCTTCCTTTCTCTCTCACTGTCTCTCCTCGCTGTCTCCCTCTCTCACTGTCTTTCTCTCTCTCCCTGGCTCTCTGTCTCTCACTCTCTCTTTCTGTCTCTCTGTCTCCGCCTCCCTCTCTCTGTCTGCTTCTCTGTCTCTTTCTCTCTCTCTTGCTGTCTCCCTCTCTCACTGTCTTTCTCTTTCTGTCTCTCCCCCCGTTTCCTTCTCTCTTTGTCTCTCTGTCTGTCTCTCTCTGTCTTCTTCTCTTTGTATCTCTCTTCCTCTTCTGACTCTCTCTGTCTCTCTCTTGCTCTCTCTTTGTCTCTTTGTCTCTCCCCTCTCCCTCTCTCTGTCTGCTTCTCTGTCGCTTTCTCTCTCTCTCGCTGTCTCCCTCTCTCACTGTCTTTCTGACTCTCCCTGTCTCTCCGTCTCTCCCTGTCTCCCATCACCTCCCAGCCCGGGTGCAGCCAGGTGCCTGTCAGAAGCAGCCCAGTGGAGGCCCCAAGGTGAGGGCCGAGGCCTGGCCAACTGCAGACGTGAGCCTGCCTCATCCTGGACATGGATCCTCCGGGCCCGGCCGAGTCTCGGGGGTGCGGCCCAGACCCCGAGCCAGGATGAGGGAAAGTGGAAA
>NW_007251551.1:11383-12010 GCF_000164805.1 Carlito syrichta
CCGTTTCCTTCTCTCTTTGTCTCTGTCTTCTCTTTGTATCTCTCTTCCTCTTCTGACTCTCTCTGTCTCTCTCTTGCTCTCTCTTTCTGTCTCTTTGTCTCTCCCCTCTCCCTCTCTCTGGCTGCTTCTCTCTCTGTCTCTTCCTTTCTCTCTCACTGTCTCTCTCTCGCTGTCTCCCTCTCTCACTGTCTTTCTCTCTCTCCCTGACTCTGTCTCTCACTCTCTCTTTCTGTCTCTCTGTCTCCCCCTCCCTCTCTCTGTCTGCTTCTCTGTCTCTTTCTCTCTCTCTCGCTGTCTCCCCCTCTCACTGTCTTTCTCTCTCTCCCTGACTCTGTCTCTCACTCTCTCTTTCTGTCTCTCTGTCTCCCCCTCCCTCTCTCTGTCTGCTTCTCTGTCTCTTTCTCTCTCTCTCGCTGTCTCCCTCTCTCACTGTCTTTCTGACTCTCCCTATCTCTCCGTCTCTCCCTGTCTCCCATCACCTCCCAGCCCGGGTGCAGCCAGGTGCCTGTCAGAAGCAGCCCAGTGGAGGCCCCAAGGTGAGGGCCGAGGCCTGGCCAACTGCAGACGTGAGCCTGCCTCATCCTGGACATGGATCCCTCCGGGCCCGGCCGAGTCTCGGGGGTGCGG
>NW_007251552.1:0-8655 GCF_000164805.1 Carlito syrichta
TGGATTTCAGCCATCTTCCCGTTGTGACCTCCCCAAAGTGCCAAGGAGACAGGCGTGAGTCGCCCAGCTGCCCCCCACAACAGTTTGAGAGTCATGCTCTCCCTTTTCCTGAGGCCAGCCCTGGGTCGAGTGAGCAGGTCCACACTGGGGATTGAGGCGGGTGCAGGGGTGGGCACCCATTGGAGACACTCTCCTGTGCCCAATGCTCCTCCATGGTAGTCTTGGCAGGTGAATCCAGCTGCCCTCTCCAGGGTCTTGGGTCATCTGAAGGTAGCGAGCCTCTCGGTAGAGCCTGAGAGAGATGAGAAGCCCAGTTGGTGGGCTCATGTCTGTTAACCCAGCTCTTTGGGAGGCTGAGGCGAGAGGGTGACCTGAGCCCTTGGGTTCAAGACCAACCCGGGCAACTTGGTGAGAGCTCATCTCTATAAGAAACCAAAAAAATAAGCCGAGCATGATGGCACACACCTGTCGTTCTGCCCACTCAGGAGGCTGTGGCAGGACAATCGCCGAGGCCAGCCAGTGGAGGCTGCAGTGGCTGAGATGGGTCACTGCCCTCCGGACTGGGTGACAGAGCATGAAGCCAACTCAGCAAGATTATTCCAACCACTATTGCCACAACCACAGGCCAGGTTCAGGAGCTTAGCCTGGCATGCCAGCCCTTTAGAGGCCAAGGCGAGTAAGGGGCTGGGCCTGTGGATTGAAGACCAGCTCAGGAGACTGGGTGAGACTTTGTCTCGGTCACCAAAAATAAAACCAAAGATTAACCGGTCATGGTGTCAGAGGCTTGTGGTTCCAGTAACTCAGGGAGATGTTGCAGGATGATCGCCTGAGACCAGCAGGTGAAGTCTGCGGTGGCCGTGAGCATGCCCCTGCACTAAGGCCTGGAAGACAGCATGATTCCAACTCCAAATAATAATAAACACCATCACTGCCACCCTCACCACCCTTGCCACCCAGCAAGGGGTGTCAACCTCAGGGATGAGAGAGAAAAAGGCACTTCCCTCCCTGTTGTTTATGGGAGGTTTCAAAGGTGGCCACCTGTCAAGTCCGTCCCATGCCTTCGGCCATGCATCCCAGAATGCCTGCCTCCACACTCCACACTCATGCCCCACGGCAAAGATACCTGTGAACTCATGAAACAGACAGCCCCGAGTTAGGGTGGCCATCGAACACAGAGAGATCAAAACAGTCTATCAATGCTGCAGCCAGCCCAGGTTCCGGTCATCTGCTCTGCCAAATTTGGGCAGGGGGAGGGACCTTTCCTCTCCCAATCACTCCATTGTCCCCGGCCCACATGGACCTTTCACTGGGGGCCATGGATGCCAGTCGTGATGCACATGGGAGGTGTCTTTTCTGTCACTGGAGTCTCCATTGGCATGGTAGAGCATGGCAGCATGATCGTGGCTCTCAGGGCCTCGAATTGCAGAGCTGAGGAGGTCCTCCCACTTCAGACCCCTAGCAGTCAGGACTCTGGGGGTCACCACGACAGACCCAATTTTGGGGACTTCTTGCCAAGACAAGGTCTGTCAATGTTGCCTGGGTTCGTCTCTGAACCCTGGGCTCAGGCAGCCTCCTGCCTCAGCATCTCAGAGTATGTTGCTGATGACCCTGAGACCCAGTGCCCAGTGTGGAATCGCACATTCTGTCAGTGGAGGCAATGCAAAGGAAAGCCTTGGTATAGAGGCCATTGCATTCCATGTAGCCAGGACCCCGGCCACCACCATGTGCAACACCAGTGTTTGTGTACTGGAGAGTGATGAGATCGCATTATGTGGCACAGACTGGTCTCAAACTCCCGGGCTTCAATGGTCTCCCAACTCGGCATCCCATAGCCACAGCCCAAAAGTCTGCTGATGCACCATCTTTCAGGAACTCTAGGTCCTAAGCTGGGGCTTCCTTCCAAAATAATCCCTGTCTGTTCACAATGATCCCAACTCCATTCACAAATGGATGCTCTTCTTTTTTTTTCCTTTTTTCATTTTTTCTTTGATTCAGAGTCTCACTAGTCGCCCAGGTTGGAGGTCAGTGGCTCGCTTGAAGCCACCACAACTTTGGCCTACTGGACTCCGTGATCCTTTCCCCAACCTTCCAAGGAGCCAGAACAACAGGTGCATGCCACTATGCCTGGCTCTTTTGGAATGGAGGGTAAAGACGAGTCTCACTGAGGTGCCCAGGCAGGTCTTGGCCAACAGACTTGAGCCAGTTGCTGGCCTTGGCCTCCCAAAGAGCTGGGATGGTGAGGCTGAGCTCCAGAGCCTGGCCTTGATATTTCCTTGAAAACAAAATGGAAGGCCTGGCATGACAGCCCACGTTTGGAATCCCATAGCTCTGGGAGGTCGAACCCAGAGAATGGCTGGAACTCAGGAGCCCAAGCCATCCTAGGCCAGAGTGGGATACCCCATTTCCACACACATAAGACCTGGGGGTCTGGGGTTGAGGTGCCCATCTTCCTGGTCATTTCAGAGGCTGAGGCAAGAGGATCATCGGAGCCCACATTTTTGAGTCTGGCAGTGAATGTCAGTCGTGTCCCCAGACCCCAGCCTGGACCACAGAGCCTTACTCTGTCTCCAAAAACATCAGAATCATACACAGATTTTCAACTGCACGTGGAGTGTTCACAGGGAGACTGTCTTTAGATCCAGGAAAAATTAAATTGGGGGAAGAAATGTCCCCGGGTGAGGGATGTTTCCCTTGCCTTTCTTGGTGGAAGGTTCTCATTGCCGAGTTGGAGGGTCGGCCTACCTAACATCATGGAGAGGAAAGCCGACAGGAACCTGACCAGGGAACCTCAGTAACTCCCACACCAAAGTGACAGTAGCCATGGGGGGTGGTCGGTGAAAGGTGCAGAGGTTGGGTGACCATCACATCTGGAGGCAGCAGGGGGAGGGGAAGGACTGAAGGCAGAAGGTTTGCAGGAGAATGGATTTCTTTCTTTCTTTCTTTCTTTCTTTCTTTCTTTCTTTCTTTCTTTCTTTCTTTCTTTCTACCTTCCTTACTTTCTTTCTTCCTTCCTTTCTTTCTTTCTTTCTTTCTTTCTTTCTTTCTTTCTTTCTTTCTTTCTTTCTTTCTTTCTTTTCTTTCCTCACTACATTTTCCAGGCTGCTCTCAAACCGGCCAACTCAGGTCATCCTCTCAGCATGGTCTCCCAAACTCCCACTATCACAGACTTTCCATTTCATTGACATACTGATCTCCTGTCTGGTCTTGAATTCTGGACCAGAGGTGATCCTCTCGCTGAGGACTACCTCCACCCAAGGTTTTCTGTGTTTTGCTTACAGTCAAGATGGGGTCTTACTATGGTGTCCAGCCTGGTCTGAAGCTCCCGGGCTCCAGCTATCTTCCCATCTTGGCCTCCCTGAATGCCAAGGAGACATGCGTGAGTTGCCTGGCTGTCGTTGCCCCCTGAAGGTTTGAGAGTCACACCCTCCCTTTCCCCGAGGTGGCCCCTGGGAGAAGGGAGCAAGTCCACCCTGAAGAACAAGATTGGATGAGAAGTGGGAGCCCCAGCAGAGACACACCAGGCGGCTCCCCATGCAGAGGTCTCGGCAGGTTACTCCAACTACACTCTCTGGGGTACAAGGTCATCAGAAGGGCATGGAACTAGCTATGGGGCCCGGAGATGCATGTGGAGGCTGGGCATGAGTGATCACGTCTCTCATCCCCATGCTCTGGAGGCTGAGGTGAGAGGATGGCCTGAGCCCCTGGGTTCGAGACCAGCCCAGGCACCTTGCCCAGACCATGTCTCTACAAAAAGTCAAAAAATAAGCTGAACTTAGTGGCACAGGACCTCCGTTTCAGCTACTCAGGGGGCCACTGAGGGTGGATGGCTGGAGCCCAGCCTTTGGAGTCCATGGTGGCTGAGAACAGGCCCCTATGCAGACTGGGACTCCGAATCAGAATACTACCAACAACGACCAAAACCACAGGCCCGTCTGAGAGGCTCAGTCAGTCATCCCAGTTCTTCGGAGGGGCAGGTGAGTGGACGTCCTGACCTGCAGGTTTGACACCAGCCCCGGACACAGGGTGAGACATTGTCTCAGCCATCAAAAATAAATCCAAAAATAAACCAAGCATGATGGTGCAGGGCTGTGTTTCCAGCCAATCGGTGGGCCAAGATGAGAGGATCACCTGAGCAGGACAGGTGGAGTCCGGGGTGTCTGTGAGCATTCCCCTGTGCTAAGGCCTGGGTGACAGAGCGGGATTCTGAATCCAAATGACAATCTCCACCTCCGCCACGACCATCACCGCTGCCACCCAGAGTGAGGAGTCTTGCTCAGGGTTGGGAGAGGAAAAGGCACTTTCCCACATGTCTTCTTGGGCAGTTTCAAAGTTGGCCTCTGGGCACGTCCATCCCGCAACTTCAGCCACACTTCCCAGAAACCCTGCCTCCACCATCCACACTCGTGCCCCACAGCAAAGACACGTTGAGCTCAAGGAACAGACTGCCCCGAGTTAGGGTGGCCATCAGATATAGAGTGATCAAGGATGTCCGGCAATGCCATGGCCAGCCCAGGTTCCGGCCACCTGGTCTGCCTCCTTCTGGAGGGGTGATGGTCCCTTCCTCTCCTGATCACTCCATCATCCCACATCCACGTGTACCTTACCCTGGGGTGCCGTGTACGCCCATCATGACACATGTTGATATGTCTTTTTATTTGCCGGAGTCTCTGACGGCTGGGCTGGGACATGGCAGCATGATCCTGTCTTCCGGGGCCTCGAACTGTGGGGCTGAGGTGGTCCTTCTGCCTTGGTTCCCAAGCAACCTGAACTCCTAGGGCCACCACGCCTGACTCGATTTTGGAGCCCTCTCACCGAGATGAGGTCTGGCCACATTGCCCAGGCTGTCTCTCACCCCAGGGACTCAGGCAGCCTCCTGCCTTGGCCTCCAGGACCCAGGACTAATGGCCATGAACCACGTCGCCAGGCCTGTACTTGCATGTACCATGGGTGGGGGTGGCACAAAGGCACACTCCAGGATGTAGGCCACAGCATCCCTTGTAACCAGGATGTGTGTGCCACCACGTGTGACTCAGTGCTTGTGTTCAGCGGAGCGACGAGGTGTCACCAATTGGCCTAGGCCAGTCTCAAACTCCCAGGCTGCAGTGGTCCCCCACTTCAGCCTCCCAAAGCCACAGCCCAATTGTATGCTGATCCAGCATCTTTCAAGATTTCTAGGCCCAAGGCTGGGGCCTCCTTCCCAAATGATCTCTGTCTGTTCACAATGATCCCAACTTCATACAAAAATGGATGCTTTTTAAATTTTTTTTACCTTTTGTCTTTGAGTAGGAGTCTCACTCCTTTGCCCAGGCTTTATGATGGTGACTTGCTCCCGGCCACCACAGCCTCAGCCCATCAGGCTCCAGTGAGCCTTTCATCGCCCTTCTGAGGAGCCGTAAAGACAGGCACATGCCACAATGCCCATCTCATTTGGGATGGGGGATAGAGATGAGGTATCACCAAGTTGCCTGGGTGGTTCTCAGCCACAGTTTTGTGCTGGCTCTGGCCTGGCCTCCCAAAGCACTGGGATGATGAGGTTGAGCCCTCGAGCCTGGTCTCCATCCTTCAACAAAAACGAACCAGAAGGCTTGGTTCGGCATCCCACGCCTGGAATCCCAGCACTCTGGGAGTTTGAGGCAGGAGGATGACTGGAGCACAGGAGCCCAAGGCCAGCCCAGGCCACCAATGGAGACTCCATCTCCACACCCATTGAAACAGGGAGTCTGGGTTCAAGGGTCCCATCGTCCTGTCCACTCCACAGGCTGAAGCAGGAGGATCACCAGAGCCCATGAATTCAAGCATGGCAATGAACCATGGTCATGACCATGGACACCAGGGTGGGCCACAGAGCCAGACCCTGTCTCCAAAATCATCAGAATTGTAAACAGATTCTAAATAGCACATGTTGTGTTCATAGGGTGACTTGCTTTATATCACGAATAATGGGATTGCAGAGGAAGAAATGTCCCCAGGTGAGGGATTTGTCCCTGGCCTTTCTTAGCAGAAGATCCTTGTTGCTGAGTCAGAGAGTTGACCTGTCTGGGGCACATTTCTAACCTCAGAGAGGAAAACCAGCAGGATCCCGACCAGGGAGCCTGGGAAATCTCACACCAAAGTGGGGGCAGCCACTGTGGGGTGGGTTAGGGCGGTAAGATGCTGAACTTGGGGGATTCTCACATGTGGGGGAGGGAGAAGGACTAAGGGCAGAAGGTTTGCAGGAGAATGGATTTCTTTCTTGCTTGCTTCCTTCCTTCCCTTCTTTCTTATGTTCTTTCTTTCTATCTTTTCTTTCCTTACTAGATTGCTCAGACTGGTCTCAAATTGCACAATTAGGGCAATCCTCTCAGTCTGGGCCAACCAAACTGCTGTAATCACAAGTTTTCCATTTGGTCGATCTTGGTGATCCTGTCTGGTCTTGAACTCTGTACCAGAGAGTATCCTCCCACAGAGGCCTGCACTCACCCAAGATTTTCTGACTTTTGCTTGGGGTTGAAGGTAGGGTCTTGCTATGGTGTCCAGCCTGGTCTCATGTTCCTGGATGCCAGCCATTTTCCCATGTTGGCCTCCCCAAAAGCTGAGGAGACAGGCATGAATGACCCAGCCACCTCCGCCCCCCTGAACATTTAGGAGTCTCACCCTCTCTTTCCCCATGGTGGCCCCTTGGAGGAGCGAGCGTGTTTCCCATTGGGAATGAGGCAGGAAGAGTGGTCGTTGCCCTAGTTGAGACACACTCCTGAGACAGGCATTCCCCCCGTGGAGGGCTTAACTGGCGATTCCAGCCACCCTCTCAAGGATCCCGGGTTGTTGAAAGGTAGCGGGCCACTTGGTGAGGCCCTGAGATGTGTGTGGAGACTGGACATGGGAGCCCACACCTGTCATTCCAGCCCTCTGGGAGACTGAGGCAAGAGAATGGCCCAAGTCCTCGTGTTCAAGACTAGCCCGGGTACCATGGCAGGACCTCATCTCTACAAGAAGCCAAAAAAATGAGCCAAGCGTGGTGGCACACGTTGGTCCTTCTGGTCACTCTGGAGGCCACAGCGAGAGGATCACCAGAGCCCAGGTTGGTAGGCCACGGTGTCCGAGTGTGGACCCTGCACTCCGGCCTGGGAGAAAGAGCAGGACTCCAACTCAGATGAATAATACCTACCACCACAACCACCGCAACCACAGGCCAAGCTGAGGGCTTCAGCCTGGCATCCCAACCATTCAGAAGCCCAGGCAAGTGGATGACCTGAGCCTGCAGTTTTGACACCAGACCAGGATACAGGACAAGACCTCGTCTCAGTCATCAAAAATGAATAGAAGATTAGCCAGGTGCGGTGGCAGAGATCTGTGGTTCCAATCACTTGGGAGGCAGAGGTGGGGGGTTTGCCTGAGCCTGGGAGGTGGAGTCCACGGTGGCCGTGAGCATTACTTTGCACTCTGGCCTGGGCGACAGAGTGGGATTCTGACAACAAATAATAATAATCACCACCACCACCACCATCACCACCCCTATCATCCAGCCTGAGAAGTCACACTCAGGGATGGGAGAGGAAAAGGCAGTTCCTGGACTGTCATTTTATGGAGGTTTCAAAGGTGGCCACCAGCACATTCGACCTATGCCTTTGGTCACAGGCACCAGAAGACCTGCCTCCAACCTCCACACTTGTGCCCCACAGGAAACACATGTGTGAGCACATGGAACAGACGGCCCCAAGTTAGGGCAGCCATGGCTAAAGTGATCAAGATGGTCTGGCAACATAACTGCCAGTGCAAGGTTTGGTCGCCCGGTCTGCAACCTTCGGGTGGGGAAAGGGCCTTTTCCTCTCTTGATCACTCATTCGCCACCCGCCCACGTGGAACTTTAAATGGGGAGCCAAGGTCACTCATTGTTATGCACGTGGGAGGTATCTTTTTTTGTCATTTGAGTCTCCATCAGCTGGGATGAGTTTCAGCGACAGGATCATGGCTTCGGGGCCTTGACTGTCAGGGCTCAGTTGGTCCTCCCGCCTTGGCCGCTGAGCAGCCAGGACTGCCGAGTATACCACGCCTGACTCTATTTTGGGCATATCTCACCCAGACGAGGTCTGGCCACATCATCCTGTCTGGTCTCTGACCCCTGGGCTCAAGCAACCTCCCACTTTGGCCTCCAAGGGAGCGGGGCTGATAGCCGTGAGCCATGGTGCCTGACCTGGACTCACACATGTTGTCAGAGGGGGCAACACAAAGGCACACCCTGGAATGGAGGTCACCACATCCCGTATACCTGGGACCCTGTGGCCACCAAAGGCGACTCAAATATTTGTATTCCAGCAATTGATGAGGTCTAGCTATATGACCCAGGCTGGTCTTGAACTTCTGGGCTCCAGCAGTCCCTCACCTCAGCCTCCCAAAGCCACAGCCTGATTGTCTGCTGAACAACCATCTTTTAGGAACTCTACGCTCAAGGCTTCAGCCTCCTTCCCCAATGATCTCTGTTTGTATATGGTGATTCCAACTTGATACACAAATGGATGCTCTTCTTTTCTTTCCTTTTATTTTTTTGACTCAGTCTCACTCCGTCATCCAGGCTGAATGGCAGTGGCTCTCTGCCGGCCACCACAGCCTCGACCCACAATACTCTGGCAAACCTTTCCCACTGGCCTTCCAAGGAGCCAGATCGACAGACATGTGCCA
>NW_007251553.1:0-710 GCF_000164805.1 Carlito syrichta
TAAGATAGCTAGTTAAGCCAGCTGGCAACCAGCAGGCTAGGTAGTTAAGTCAACTCATTAAGTCAGTTGGCTATCCAGCTGGTTAACTAGTTAGAAAGCTAGTTAATTTAGGTGGCTAGCCATCTGACCAGCTAGTTATTTTAGCTAGTTAAGTCAGCTGGCTGGCTAGGAAACTAGCTGTATAAGTCAGCTAGTTATTTCATTTGGGTAGCTAGTTAAGTCAGATAGTTATGGCTGCTGGATAGCTAGATAGTTAGCTAGGTACCTAGATGGTTAAGACAGCTAGTTAACCTAGCTTTCTAGCTAGGTAGCTAGCTGGTTAAGTAAGTTAGTTAAGTCAGCTTGCTATCTAGTTAAGTCAGCGATTTAAATCAGCTGGCTAGCCAGTTGGCTAGCTTGGAAGATAGCTAGCTAAATCAGCTGCCTAGCTATTTAGCTAGCTAGTTAAGTAACCTAGTTAAGTCAGCTCATTAGCCATCTGGTTAGCTAAGGAGCTGGGTAGTTAAGTCAGCTGGCAAGCCAGCGGGCTACATAGGTACCTAGCTAGTTAAGACAGCTGGATATCGAGCTGGCTAGCTAGGTAGCTAGGGAGTTAGGTCAGCCTGCTAGCCTGCTGGCTAGCTATTTAAGTCACCTAGACACCTGGCTAGCTAGGTTGCTAAATACTTAAGTCAGTTGTCTATCCGGCTGTTTAGATAGTTGAGTCACCT
>NW_007251553.1:1247-6947 GCF_000164805.1 Carlito syrichta
AAGTCAGCTAGTTGAGTCAGCTGGCTAACCAGGAGGCTAGCTGGTTAAGTCAACTAATTAGGACAGCTCACTAGCCAGCTGTCTAGCTAGATCACAAGTTAGTTAATTCAGCTGCCTATCCAGCTGGCTAGCTAGTTAAGTCAGTGACTTAAATCACCTTGCTTCCCATCTGGCTAGGCATGTAGCTAGCTAGATAATAAGTGTGCTACCCTGCTGGGTAGATGGTTAAGTCAGCTAGTTTATTCAGCTGGCCAGCCAGCTGGCTATCTAGTTGAGTCTGCTAGATAAGTCAGCTGGCCAGCCAACCGGCTAGCTATGTAGCTACCTAATTAAGTCAGTTAGTTAAGTCAGTTAGCTAGCTAGGTAGCTAGGTAGTTAGGTCAAGTAGTTAAGTCAGCTGGCTAACTAATTAAGTTAGTTAGTTCAGACAGCTGGCTAGCCAAATGACTATCAGGGTATCTATCTAGTTAATTCAACTGGCTAGCTAGTTAAGTCACCTAGTTAAGTCAGCTTGCTGGCCATCAGATTAGCTAGGTAGTTAGGTACTTAAGTCAGCTGGCAAGCTAGCAGACTATGTAGGTAGGAAGCCAGTTAGTTAAGTCAGCTGGCTAGTCATCAGGCTAACTAGTTATGTCAGCTAGTTAAGTCAGTTGGCTGTCCAGCTCTCTAGGTAGATAGATAGCTAGTTAAGTGTACTGACTAGTCAGCTGGCTACTTAGTTAAGTCAACTGACAAGGCTGCTAGGTAGCTAGGAAATTAAGTCAGCTGGCTAGCCAGCTGGCAGGTAGTTAATTTAGCTAGTTTAGTCAGCTGGCTAACCAGCTGAGTAGCTAGTTATGTCATCATGTTAAGTCTGTTTTCTAGCCAGCTTGCTCGCTATTTAAAAAGCTTGTTAGGTCAGATGGGCAGTCAGCTGGCTCGCTAGTTATTTCAGCTAGTTAAGTCAGATGACTTGCTAGGAAGCTAGCTAGTTAAGTCAGCTAGTTATGTCAACTATCTAGCTAGTTAAGTCAGCTAGTTAAGTCAGCTAGGTATATGATAGCTAGTTAGGTAGCTAGCTAGGTAAAACAGTTAGTTAAGTCAGCTGGTTATCTAGGGAGCTAGCTAGTTATGTCAGTTAGTTAAGTCAGTTGGCTAGCTAGTTAATTCAGTTAGTTGTCAGCTGGCAAGCCAGCTAGCTAGCTAGTTATGTCAACTAGTTAAGTCAGCTGACTGGCATGCAGGTTAGCTAGGTAGTTATGTAGTTAAGACAGATGGCAAGCCAGCGGGCTATGTATGTAGGTAGCTAGTTAAGTCAGGTGGCTAGCCATCAGGCATCTACTTACGGCAGCTAGTTTATTCAGCTGGCTATCCAGGTGTCAAGCTAGGTAGCTAGCTAGTTAAGTGTGCTGGCTATACAGTTGGCTACCTCGTTAGTCAGCTAGTTAAGTCAGCTGGTTAGCCTACTGGCTTCTAGGTAGCTCAGTAATTAAATCAGCTTGCTAGTCAGCTGGCTAGCTATTTAATTTAGCTAATTAAGTCAGCTGGCAAGCCAACATGCTAGCTAGTTAGATAGCTAGTTATGTCAGCTGTCTAGCCAGCTGGCTAGATACGTAAGTAACCAAGTTAAGTCAGCTGACTAGTCCACTGGCTACCTAGGTAGCTTGCTATTTAAGTCAGCTGGCTAGACAGCTGGCTAGCTAGATAAGACACATAGAAATTCAGCTGGATAGCCAGCTGGATAGCTATGAAGCAAGCTATTTAGTTCAACTGGCTAGAAAGCTGATCATCTAGTTAAGTCAGCTAGTTAATTCAGTTGTTTAGCTGACTGGCCAGCTAGGTGGCTGGCAAGTTAAACCGGTAGGTTAGCAGGCTGGTCAGTTAGGTGGCCAGCTAGTTAAACCAGCTGGCTAGCCGTTTAACAAGCAGGGTTCCTGGCTAGTTAAGCCGGCTGTCTATCCCACTGTCATGCCGACCGGCTGGCTATTTATGCTGACTGGATAGCCAGCTGGCAAGCCCACTAGCTAGCTAGCCAGCTGCGTAGGCATCTAGCCAGCCAGGTAGCCAGCTATTTAAGCCAGCTGTCAAGTCATCTAACCAACAAGGTAGCTAGCTAGTTAAGTCAGCTGTCTAGCCAGCTAGCCAGCCAAATGGCTAGTCAGCTAGTTAAAACAAGTAGCTAGCCAGCTAGTAGTTAAGTCAGCTAGCAAGTAGGCTAAATAGTCAGCTAGCTTTTTAAGTCAGCTAGCTACTCAGTTTCCCAGTCAGCTTGCTAGTTAAGTCTGCTAGCTAGTCAACTTGATAGTTAATTCAGCTAGCCAGCTAACTAGCCAGCTACCTAACTAGTTAGGTCAACTAGCTAGACAGCTAGATAGCTTGTTTGCTAGATAGTTATGTCAGCTAGATAGCCAGTTAGCTAGTCAGCTAGCTAGTTAAGTCAGCTAGCATATCATTTAGTTACTTAGCTACCTAGTTGGCTAGCAACTCAACTAGCTGCTCACCTACTATCTAGTGTGCTCCCTCATTTTCCATCAGACTAAACTAGTAGGCTCGCTCACATACAAACCATTTAGAAAACTAGTCGGCTCACTCACTTGCCAAGAGGCTAAATTAGTAGGCTTGCTCACATACAAACCGTTTATGAAACTAGTCGGCCCGCTCACTGGCCAACAGGTCAACTTACTTGTCGGCTCACTTGAAGCCCAACAGGTCAGCTAACTATTCGTTTGCTCACAGGTCTACTAGTAAGTCAGCTCACCTGTCAACTCATTCGCCAGCTGACTAGTTATGGCAGAGCACACGTAAGCTCATTCGCCAACCAACTAGTTAATTCAGCTGACCCGTCAGCTTACTCGCCGGTCAACTAGTTAAGTCAGCTCACCTGTTGGTCACTCTCTGGCCGATTAGTTAAGTCAGCTAAAGGATCAGCCTACTAGTCAGCCCACTAATTAAGTAAGCTACCCAATCGGCCGACTAGTGGGCCAATTTTTCAGCCAACAAGTTAGGTCAGCTAATTAGTCAGGAGACTAGTTAGGCCAGCTAAATAGTCGGCCAAGTATTTGGCCGACTAGTTAGGTCAAGAAACTAGCCAGCCAACTACTTAACTGAGCTAACTAGGGAGCCAACAGGTCAGTCAATTAGTTAACCCAGCTAAATAGTCGGTCGACTAGTCTGTCAGTTAATTAACCCAACCAAGTCGGCCGAGTAGTCAGCCCATGTGTTAAACCAGCCAACTAGTCAGCTGACTCGTCAACCTACAAGTAAATTCACCTATCTAATTCGTTAGCCAACTAGTTAAGTCAGTTAATTAACTCATTACCAACTAGTTAAAACAGTTATCTAACTCATTAACCAACTCGTTGATCAGCTAATATCTGATTAGCCAACTAGTTAAGTCAGTTCGCTAAGTCAGGTGACTAACTAGCTAGCTAATTATGTCAGCTAGCTAAGTCAGATAGGTCACTAGTTAGCTAACAATTTAATTCAGATACTTAATCTTCTACCTAACTAGTTAGCTAATTAATTAAGTCAGCTGGTTATTCGGCCAGTTAAACTGTTAGCTAACTATTTAATTCAGGTAGTAAAGTCAGCTAGTTAACTAGTTAAGTCAGCCAGTTAAGTCAGCTAGTTCATTCAGCTAGTTAAGTCAGCTTCTAATTCAGTCAGCTGGTTAAGACAGCTAGCTAGCTAGTTAGCTAAAGTGTTAAGTCAGCAGGTTGAGTCAGGTTGTTAGCTAGTTAACTAATGGGTTAATTCAGCAGGTTGAGTCAGCTAGCTAGCTAGTTAGCAAACGGGTTGAGTCACCTAATTGTCTAGGCTAGCAAGCTAGTTAGTTAGCAAGTTAAGTCAGCTGGATGATAGCTAATGAGTTAAGTCAGCTGGTTGAGTCAGCTAGCCAGCTCATTAGCTAATGAGATAAGCAGGATAATCAAGTCACCTAACTAGCACATTACATAATGGTTGATCTAACTAGTTATCTAGCTGGTAAAATCAGCTAGCTAGCAATGCAGCTAACTATTTAAGTCAGCTTGTTTTCTAGGTAACTAGCTAGTTAGCTAACTATTTAATAATTTGGCTAACTAGGTAGCTAGTTAGTTAGCTAACTATTTAAGTCTGCTGGCTAACTAGGTAGCTGCTAGTTATGTCAGCTACTTAAGTCAGCCGACTAGCCAGCTGGCTAGCTAGATAACGAGCTAGTTAATTCTTTTGGCTAGCCAGTTTTACAGCTTGTTAATTCAGCTAGTTAAGATAGCACGCTAGCCAACTGGCTAGGTAAGTAGCTAGCTAGTTAAGTCAGCTAGATAGCTAACTGGCTAGCTAGTGTTGTCAGCGAGTTAAGTCAGCTGGCTAGCCAACTGGCTAACTGGTTAATTCAGCTAGTATAGACAGCTGTCTAGCCAGCTGGCTAGGTAGGAAACTAGCCAGATAAATCAGCTTGCTAGCCAGCAGGATAGTTGTTCAAGTCAGCTAGTTAAGTCAGCTGACTAGCCTGCTGGCTATGTTGATTGCTAGCAAGTTAAGTGAATTGGCTAGCCAGCTTGCTAGTTTAAATCAACTAGGTAAGTCAGCTGACTAGCCAGCTGACTAGATAGGTAGACAGCTGGTTAAGTCAGCTGGCTAGCCAGATGACTATCTGGTTGAGTCAGCTTGTTAAGACAACTGGCAACCAGCTGGCTCGCAAGTTAAGTCAGCCATTTAAGTCAGCTGGCAACAGGCAGGCTAGCTAGTTAAGTAAGCACATTAAGTCAGTTGGCTATTCAGATGGCTAGCTAGTTAAAAAGCTAGTAATATCAGATAGCTAGCCAATTGGCTAGTTAGTTATTTTAGCTAGTTAAGACGGCTGTCCAGCTAGGAAGCTATCTATATAAGTTAGCTATGTATGGGAAATAGGTAGCTGGTTAAGTCAGCTTGTTTATTCAGCAGGCTACATAGATATCTAGGTATGTAGCTAGCTAGTTAAGTCAGCTGGCTAGCCATCTGGCTAGCTCGTTAAGTAAGCTAGTTAAGTCAACTGGCCAGCTAGTTAAGTCAGTTAAATCAGCTGACAAACCAGCTGCCTAGCAGTGTAGCTAGTTGGTTAAATCAACTGGCTAGCTAGCTGGCTAGCAAGTTAAGTCACCTAGTTAAGTCAGCTAGCTGGCCAGCAATTTAGCTAGGTAGTGAGGAAATTAAGTCAGCTTGCATGCCAGAGGGAAATGTAGGTAGGTAGCTAGTTAAGTCATCTGGCTAGGCATCAGGCTATCTAGTTATGTCAGCTAGCTAAGTCAGCTTGCTATATAGCTGTTTAGCTATTCCAGGAGCCACAATCACTAGTAAAAGTAAGGTAAAAGGGACCTGAAAACAGGAAAAACGACAGCTGGGAGCAAGGCCCCAGTAAAATGCGGCCATGACAGAGGCAAAGCTCCATGGATCCTGTTGATGGGCCTTCCCTAACTTTGAAGGATTGCATGCATACGCTTGAGAATATTCCCTCTTTAATTGAGATAATAGATGCACAAATGTATGATGGCATTTGATAGCAAAAATTATACATAGACATAATGGAGGTGAGATTGCAGCAAAAAGGGTGCCCCTTAGAATGTGCTAGGATGTGGAATTAGCAGTAAACTGATGTATAAAAATGTAAAAGGGCTGATAGCAAAAAATTTCTCCCTCTGAAAGGGACAAGGGAATGCAAATTTTGCAATCTTTTAGCTAAAAAGGAAAAACAAATACTTCCTC
>NW_007251553.1:6967-8797 GCF_000164805.1 Carlito syrichta
TAGCTACAAAGGAAAAACAAGTACTTCCTCACACCATTTATAAGTAACAATATTGACAGTTGTGATTGATGAGGAAGTGAGAAATTGAGACAGAGTATGTCCAAAAAGAGGTGTTTTGGGGAAAAACAAGTCACAGACATGCCTTTTGACTTAAGAAATATTATAGTTTAGAAAGAGGGTTAAAATTAAAGTAAGGATTAGAATTAAATAAATAGCAGTTATAATTAAAAGATAAATGTTTATTATAAATGTAGGTATTAGTTAAATATAAGGAATAGGAAATAATTAAGTTTTAAGGTAAACTTCAAATTATATACACTTAATGTAGGTGTAAAATTAAATACATTTAGGATTAGAAGTAAGATTAGTTTCATACATAAGTGTAGATTTAGACATGCTTTGTTTAGAAATATAAAATTCAAAATAGGTGATAAGAAAATAGAAAGTAATATAGGTAAGGCAATTAGAATTAAGAAAGTTAAATTTTTAAATTAATAGTATTAAGAAATTCATAGTGTGTAAGATAAGGGTGGTTATATAAAAGAAAAAAACAAAGTCAATATATTGCTGCTAAAAGTATATATAAGGGTATAATTAAGAAAATAGATTAGTAAAGGAAAAGAAATAGAATAATGAAGGGAAGAGATTCAGGTGACATAGAGGTCACAGGATGTGGCTGATGAATTGGCAGTTGGTATTTTGTTACACCACCTGATCACAGGAATAATCAAAATGAAACTTGTAAAGGTCAACTTCCCCATATACATAAGAAAAAAACATGATGTAAACATTTAATGTGTAACATGGGATACATTTTGTGGGTAGGGGTGTAAGTAAAAAAAAAGCTGTATAAACTTGTAAGAATTAAATAAAAATTGTCTTGTGCTCTCCCCAGGAAGAGGATTCCTGTAGTCTTCATCCTTTTTTTTTCGCTGCTTCCCGATTCTCCTCAGTCAGGCCCTGACTCTCTCATTGGAGCTGGACTCTAGCATAGCTAGGTAGCTAACTAGTTAAATCTGATGGCTAACCAGCTAGATACTTCATAAGTCAGCTAGATAAGTCAGTCGGCTAGGCTACTGGCTAGCTAGTTAGCTAGGTAATAAAGTCACCTGGCTAGACAGCTGACCAGCTAGTTATGTCAGCTAGTATAGTCAGCTGACTAATCAGCTGGCTAGGTAGTTATGTCAGCTCATTAAATCAGTTGTCTAGCCAGCTGGTTATCAAGTTAAAAAGCTTGTTACATGGGATGTGTAGCCATCTGGCTCGCTAGTTTTTTCAGGTAGTTAAGTCAACTGGGTAGCTAGGCATCTAGCTAATTAAGTCAGCTTGATATGTCAGCTAGCTACCTAGTTAAGTCAGTTAGCTATATGAGAGCTAGCTAGCTAGCTAGCTAGCAAGTTGAATCAGTTAGTTACATCAGCTGGCTAGCTAGGTAGTTAACTAGTTAAGTGAGCTATTTATGTCAGCCTGGTAACTAGTTAAGTTAGTTAGTTAAGTCAGCTGTACAACCAGGTGCCAAGCAGGATAGCTAGCCTTAAGTCAGCTTGCTAGCCAGCTGGCTAGCTAGTTAATTCACGTACATAACTCAGCTCGCTGGCCAGCAGGATAGCTAGGTAGTTAGGTAGTTAAGACAGCTGACAAGCCAGCGAGCTAGGTAGGTTGCAAGTTAAGTAAGCTGGATAACCAATCGTCATCTATTTATGTCAGCTAGCTAAGTCAGCTAGTTATTCAGCTGTCTAGCTAGGTAACTAGCTAGATAAGTCTGCTGGCTAGCCAGCTGTGTACTTCGTGAAGTAAGCTAGTTAAGTCAGCTGGCTAGCTGCTGGCTAG
>NW_007251554.1:0-908 GCF_000164805.1 Carlito syrichta
CCATCTTGACAGCAACAGAACATTGTCTTACCCAGACCATTTTGAAATCTGCTTACCCCATGAGAGACTGAGGATCAGAGAGCACCAATAACTTGGGGCACCAGCTCAGTGACTCATACCAAAGACCAAGAGGAAGTTGGGTTTACCACCTACCTTACCAGGGCTCTGTCCACTGGCCAGGAGTCTTCAGAGAAGAGACCAGCTGTGTGTACATGTCCTATTCACCACAGACCAACTGGGATCAGCCAGCAGAGGTCATTCACAACTGGATCCATGGGAATGACAAGATGCCAGGGGACTGGACAGAGGCCTGTAGACAAGTGTGTTTGTGTGTGGCTGGAATTCAGCTGGGTTCATCGGTGTGCCCCACTGGCTGCAAAACTATCCCATGTTTGAACTGACTGGTAAATAGCCACTGCCCTGCCCCCACCCCCACTCAAATGTCCTGTAAATATTTCAGTCCCTCCCCATGGTGGACCTATACACCATGCAGTCACTAAAGGGTCGATGTCCAATGACACTGGAGGCCTCCAGTCCCCTGCAGCAGCTCTGAAGCCCAGTTGTGTTGATTGTGAAATATTTTGAGTCTTATCCATGGACTTGTGAAGACCACAAGCTGACTCCAACCTGGAGTCATGCTTAGGGCCAGGATGACCATGGGCAAGCCAGATGCTGAAAATGGGGAGCCCTGAGCTCACAGATTCCAGTGATGTGCCAGGGGGTAACAGAACCATATAAAACAGTCTTTGTTCAAACCTTAAGACCAGTCTCATATTCCACACAGCCCCAGACTGTGCAAATCCCTGACTCTCAGTGTACTGCCCAGGCTGTGGAAGGTTCTGATGTCTTCACAATGCAAAGAACTTGTCCTGTCAAATGCATCTCCCGAACAAAGCAACTGGCACTTG
>NW_007251554.1:1259-4339 GCF_000164805.1 Carlito syrichta
CAGCAGCAGGAGCCACTTCTCAACAATCATATTCTGGTTTTCCTCCCCTCAACAGGAGCTGATTTTTTTTAACTTGACACTGAACCCTTGAGGCCTGGTATCCGAGGGAGAAGCTTTGCCCATCCCAGGATCCCATTGGCCAAGGGTGGTCATCAAAGTAGGACTCCTCCACTTTGGGAATGATGACAGAATGGTAAGGTTGCTGTGGACCACTCACCTGCACCGTGGGCTCAAGGACCCCCACACTCCTGTCCTTGGGCCCAGGCTCCACAGGATGACCTCACGGTGCTCCCGGGGAGCAGGGAAAAAACAAGCCCCGGGAGAGAAAAGCCTGGATTAGTTCCTGACCATGGAAGCAGGAATGAGCACAGGTTGTCTGGGGTGACTCAGCCCCTTCTCTGTTCTAGAGAGGCTGGGGCTCCTTGTTCTTTCTGATCCAGCACCTTTCTCAGAGCTAGGTGCCCTGTGTGGGTCTCAGGTATCCTGGAATCACAGGGAACCCCTGTCAGGGATCCCAGGCCTCAACCTTGTTTTAGTCTGTCAGAGTGTCTAAGCCCCACTGAAGGCT
This sequence comes from Carlito syrichta, assembly GCF_000164805.1. Taxonomy (NCBI): domain Eukaryota; kingdom Metazoa; phylum Chordata; class Mammalia; order Primates; family Tarsiidae; genus Carlito; species Carlito syrichta. Next base: position 1,828 of record NW_007251554.1, read on the forward strand.
CCGTGCCTCAGTTTCCTTCTCTTTGATCAAGGATGCCATAGTGGTTCAATACTTGCAGAATACTGTGCATATAACATGCTTTCATTAGTATCAACAGACTCTGTAAATCCAGGTAGCAGCTAACACTGATGGAGTGTTTTTCATGTGCCAAGCACTGTTTTAAAACAATCTGTATGTATTAAATGTAATCTTTCCAGCAACCCTATGAGATATGTATTAATATTACACCCATTTTAAAAAGGAGAAAACTGAATGCATATTTAAATAACTTGCCCAAGTTTACTTAGTCTAGTCTGTGGCAGACCTGGGATTCAAGCCCCACAATCCTGGTTCCAAGAATTCTGGATCCTTACACTCCATGGCTTCCTCTCATGTTGGAACTGGGGGTGAGGAGAGAAGGAAAAGCAGGGAGTCTTCCAGCACTTTAGCCACACTACAACTGCCAGCTAATTTTTTGATTTATTGTAGAGATACTGTCTTGCCAATTTTCCTAGACTGGTCTTGAATCCATGGGCTCAGGCAATTCCCTCACTTCAATCTCCCAAAGTGCTGGGAGTACAGGCTGAGCCACTGAGCATGGCCAAAAAAAAAAAAAGCTTATTCATTCCACAAATATTCCTGGAGCAGGTGCCATGACTCCATGTCTGTCCTGGAATTCCAGGACCAACTGGACAGAAAACCCTGGAGCTCATAGCTGAGTGGGTCTCAGGGATGCAATGGGGCCATCCATCCATGGACCTGTGACTGAGTCAAAAGGCACTACCTCACGACAGCTGCAACTGTGTCCTGCATATGTAAAGAGGGAATAACAAAACACTCCTCAGTGGAGGTTGTGACTGGTAGAAGAGATAGCACATGTGAAAACATCAAGTTTAGTAGCTGGCATATACTAGGCACTCAAAATGCATCGACAAGGAGTTCGAGTCACCATGAGACAGGCAGATGTTTCTAGAACATGTACGTAGACAGAGTTGCAAACACCCCAGGAAGAGGAGTGTGTTTGTTTTCATCGTGACAATTCTGTGAAGTAGGTGCTGTTATTACCTTCATGTCCCAAGTGAGGAATGAGAGGTGAAGCCCAGCTAATGAGGGGCCGCACTGGGCTGCAGTCCGAGGAGCAGGCCGGGTCCTGGCCTCCATCACCACACCACATAGCCTGCCGGGGCTCCACTAGGATCATTGTAATTTGCCCATTGCTGAAAGCTGAGCTGGACCTCTGGGACATGTGATCTGGAGGCCAGCAGGGTCAGGGGAACATGGACAGAATGAGGAGAGGCCCATCTGGGGCTGTGTGACTCCCCAGTGTTTGTAGAGAGGGCTCAACCAAACTTGGCAAGGGCCTGCTGTGGTCCAGGTCAGACAATGGGCAACAACCCTCCCTCACATCCTACAGAGCCAGGTCAGGTGGGGTGCTTCATGTGGCATGAAGATTGCCCTTGCTGTCTCTTGCTGTAGTCTAAGCAATCTGCCTGCCTCACACACAGAAGCTGACACAGCTGCTGTTGGCACTGAGAGGCTGCTTGCATTTCCAAGGCTTGCCAGGGAGGGGGCTGTGATCTGGAGAAGGCTGAGTAGCCTCAGGGTGCATGTGGTGACCAGTCTGCCCCTCAGAGGTTCCTCTCCCATCTGATAAAGGCTGTGTGTCTCATGGGTGCTTCCCAGTGACAGACAACTGGGGGCCCAGGCCATATTATCTAAGGAGGAACTCTGACAGCAGAGTGGTCAGTGAAGGTTTTGTGGAAGCAGTGACACAGCAGCTGGGCCCTGAAGGATGCCCAGGATTTACACATGAGTTGGGGCTCCAGGGGAAGGTTGTCAGCAAGTGAGAGCCCTGGCAACAGGCATATGATGGACAGTGAGTGACATGGTCTGGCACTGATGGTTACTCTGAGGATGGGAAGGGAAGATCCATGATGCCTTTCCAAGAAAGAAAGAGGGGACTCAAGGGGAGATTGCTAGGGGTCATGCCTAGGCATCTTGTACCCAATGCCTGGCCTCACCTCCACCTGGGCCAGAGACTGACCACTGCCTGGAGTTCAGCCAGAGCATGGGGATCTGAACAACTTTGCCAGGCCTCTCCTCACTCCTGCCTTCCTGGGAACCTATCTATAGAGTATTCATCCCATCTTGATCCACTGTATGGCCTTGGGCGAATGTGCAGATGCTTAAAACACACATCCACAAGGTCAGCTGGCCAGGCACTACTGCCCTACATAGGTCCCAGGACAGAGGGGAGCAGACCAGTTAGTTTCTCAGTGAGGACAAACTCGGGTCTCCTGAGTCATCAGTGAGCTCTGTAGTGCCTCGCACTCACCCTCTTCCCCACTCTTGCCACTGCAACACATGCACAGGGATACCAGAACATGAACACTAGTATCAATTTGTGGCTGGGTGTGAGATGGGGTCCCAGCAGATGCTGGGCCCTGCCTTCCCAGTCCCCAGCCACTCCCCGAGTTTTTGCATGTCTGAACAGCTAGACTGCTGAAGGGACCTCAGAGGAGCTGGTGGTTAA
>NW_007251554.1:5092-5900 GCF_000164805.1 Carlito syrichta
GCTGGATTCAACTACTGTCAGCTGGGCTCACAAGGTGTCTGGGGAGCTACCAGGTCATGTTGAACTGGCTTGTCTATGATGGCCCCTTTGGAGGCTAGCCCAGGCTTGTTCCTGTAGTGCTGGTCTGGTACCAGGAAGGAGAATGGGAGCACACAGTCCCTCTGTGGCCTGAGCATGGACAGCACATTATATCCACTACATTTCACTGATCACAGTGAGTCATGGGACCAGCCCAGCTTCCAAAGTTGGGGAAATAGACTTCACCTCCTGCTGGCAGGTGCTGCACCCTCATCTTACCAAGGTTGCAAGAGGTGGACATTGTGGCCAGTTTTGCAATCTGCTATGCATATCAAAGGTCTGGCTTTGTGTCTTGGAAAGTCTGTGTGCTTGAAAGTCTTAGACACTACAAACCTCTAGTAACTCACTCTGCTCTAGTAACTCATACTGCTTGTAGGGCAATATGACGTAAAAAAAAATAATGCTGGCTGGGCACAGTGGCTCAGCCTGTAATCCCAGCACTTTGGGAGGCTAAAGCAAGTAGATTGCTGGAGCCCACAGGTTCGAGACCAGCTCGGGCAACATGGTGATACCTCATCTCAATAATAACTCAAAAATGAGCCATGGTTCCAGCTACTTGGAACACTGAGGTAGAAGGATCACTGGAGCCCAGCACGTCGATGCTGGGGTGACTATAAACATGCAATGCACTCAGTCTGTGTGACAGAGTGAGACTCCAACTCAAGATAAAAATGCTAAGAGGATATTAACATCTGAGAGAATGGTGTCCAGAGGCCAAGTTATGCCTGCA
>NW_007251555.1:0-16067 GCF_000164805.1 Carlito syrichta
GTCTATTGCTAAAGGAGAATAAGGAATCTGGTTTACACATGTCCTCCATCCCAATAAAAACTTCAGGGTTTCTTGCTAAGACCTAAACACGAATTTGGGTTTTTAAAGCATAAACTAGGGAAATGAAATCCTCATATACAGGCAAATGCACTGACTTTTCCTAAGGAACAATAAGGAATGTGGGTAACATGTTTTCTCAATCCACAAAAAGTTATACGGCATCTTTCTAAGATCTATACAAGAATCAAGCTTTCAACGCATGTTTCTGTGAACAGGAGTACTCATATACAGGTAACGGATGGCTGTTGCTAAAAATAAGGAATCTAGGTTATACGAGTCCTCAGTCCTGAATATCTACAGGGCATCTTGCTGACGGCTAAAGTAGAATCAAGGATTCGAGGCATGAATGTGGGTAATAGCAATCCTGAAATACTGGAAACTACATGGCCTCTTGCTAATAAAGTAGAACAAATCTGTTTTCCACGGTTCCTCTATCAAAAAATCTACATGTTTTCTTACTAAGGGCTATACAAGAATCAGGGTGTCGAAACAGGAATCAAGGGAAAGAGAGTCCTCACATACAGGACACTACATTGCCTCCAACTAAGTACGAATAAAGAATCATTGTTGTACGCGCCCTCAATTAAAAAAATTCCCCGGTTGTCTGCTATGGGACAAACAAGAACAGATCTTTGAGCTCCCCAAAGGTTTCAGAGCAATTTAGCAGTCCGATATTATGAATCGGTCATTTCAGGGCTCCAGCAACATTCTGGTTTGCTTAAAGGTTGTTAATGGTATTGGGCACTCCAAGTCCGTTAGGTTCCTCAGAACAACTAAGGCTGGATTCCAGGACAAAAAGAATCTTTTTGCCATATTTGGATGTAACTCTGGTCTTAAGGTGAAACCTGTAGTCCTTCCCTTTCGGTGTCTCTTTTTATTTTGAGATGGGATAAGGGTTTTGCACTTCCCAAATGTTTACTATGTACTTTTAATGGTAACCAGGAATCCTGGAATCCACGAATCTGGGAAACATCTGGGCATCTGTCTTTTGATATACAGAATTTGCAATCCAAATCGACAGGAAAAATCAGGGCATCTTACTGAGAATTAAAAGGAAATCCGGTTCTAGGAGTTCTCATTTTCTGGAATCTACAGAGCCTCTTGATAAGATTTAATCAGCAATCTGGGCTTCTGGGTCCCTACATTTTCAGAGCTACTTGCTCCGTGGATACGCTAAATCTGTCATTACAGAACCTCAGTATCTTTCTGGTACTCTTGTTAGTTGTAATCAATGATTTGGTCCTAGAAATCCTTTTGTTTCCTGGACCATCTACGACCATAATCATATTCAAAAGAATGAAAAGCTATATTGGTACAAAATTCCTCGATTCAGGTGACCTCAAAGTACAGAAAATTATATTGGGTGGGCAGGTAGGAATTGTGGATTTGGGTTTGTAATATTCAACATTTTGGAGAAGTCTTGTGAAGGGGAACCAGGAATCTTGGAGTCCTGTTCCCAAAGAACATTATGGACGTCTTTCTCTTGATATGCAACAAACTGGAATTCTCAGTCACCAGGAACTGTCTCAGCATGCTGTAGAGTGAAGCAGGAATTGGGTAATGGAGGTCGTCATATACGGAAACTACACATCATATTGCTAAGGGAGTATAAGAAATCTTCCTTATATGAGTCCTCAACCCCCAAAACTACACGCCGTTTTCCTAAGACGTAACCACGATTCAGGTTTTTGAAGTAGGAATCTGGGTAATGGAGGTCCTCACATACGGGAAACTACACTGCCTATTGCTAAGTAAGAATAAGGAATCTGCGTTACACGGGAACTCAATCCGAAAAATGTACAGAGCATCTTGGAAAGTTCTAAATAGAATCAGTGTTTCGAAGCAGTATGTATCTAATGAGAATCCTATTATACAGCAAAATACACAGCCCCTTGCCAAGGAAGTAAAAAATCGATGTTATAGCTGTCCTCAGTCCTTAAAATCAACAGGCCATCTGTTGTGGGTTAAACAAGAATTAGGGTTTTGAAGCTGGAACATTGGTAATAGTCCTCATATGCAGAATCTACATGTTCTCTAGCTAAGGAGAACTAAGAAACCTCTTTTACACGGTTTCTAAGTCACATAATCTACATGACATCCTGCTAATGGCAAAACAAGAATCAGGGTTTCTAAACAGGATTCTGGGGAAAGGGAGTCCTCATATACTGGACATTACATGACCCCTTGGTAAAGAAGAATAAGGAATCTGTGAAACACTAGTCCAAAATCCAAAAAATTCTCAGGGTGTCTTGCTGCGGTATAAACAAGAATCAAGACTTCGAGCTCCTCTCATGTTTCAGAGATATTTGTCTTGTGGGTATTATGAATCAGTCATTTCAGGACTCCAGCAACATTCTGTTCCTCTTGAGAGTTGTAATCGGGTATCTGGTAGTACAAATCCCTTAAGTTCCACGGGAAACTTAAGGCAGGATTCCCGGAAAAAAAGTATCATATTACCATAGTTGGAAGTAACTTTGGTCTTAAGATGAACTTGGTAACCCATAAATTTCCGTTTGTACTTTATTTGTAGAGGGGCCGAGGGTTTTTCAGTTTCCAAATATTTAGTACGTATTATTAAAATATAACCAGGATCCATGGATTCCCCATCCCTAGGAAACATCTGGCCATCTCCATTTTTGTACACAGAGTTTTGGATTCCACATGGACAGGGAAATCTGGGCATCTTGCTGAGAACAGAAAGGTAATCCGTTTCTTTTAGTTCTCATTCGCCTAAATCTACAAAGTCTCTTATTATGGTTTAATCAGCCATCTGGCCTTCTATGTCGCCACATTTTTAGTGTGTCTTTTGAAAAGTGAAAAGGAATATTGGGTTCCAATTACTCCAGAACTTTATGGGAGTCTTTCTCTTGATATCCAAACATCTTGAATTCTAGGTCACCAGGAAATATCTTGGCGTCTTGCAGAGAATGCAGCAGGAATTTCAGTAATGGGAGTCCTCATATACAGAACACTACACGACCTGTTCCTATGGAAGAATAAGGAATCTTGGTTACACGAGTCCTACATCCCAAAAACCTGCAGACCATCTTGCTAAGAGATAACCACTAATCGGGTTTTAGTAGTAGGAATCTGGATAATGGGAGTCCTCAAATACAGGAAACTGCACTCTCTGTTGCTGAAGGAGAATAAGGAATCTGGTTTACACGTTTCCTCCATCCCAATAAAACATCAGGGTTTCTTGCTAATGGCTAAACACGAATTTGGGTTTGTGAAGCATAAACTAGGGAAATGAAATGCTAATATACATGCAATGCACTGACTTTTCCTAAGAAAGAATAAGGAATTTGGGTGACATGCTTTCTCAATCTCCAAAATATATGGCGTCTTCCTAAGATCTAAACAATAATCAAGTTTTCGACGCATGTATCTGTGAACAGGAGTATTCATATACAGGTAACTGCACGGTTGTTGCTTAAAATAAGGAATCTGGGTTATTTGAGTCCTCAGTCCTGAAAATCTACAGGGGATATACCTGACGGCTAAAGAAGAATCAGGGATTCGAGGCATGAATGTGGATAATAGCAATCCTCAAATACAGGAAACTACATGTCGTCTTGCTAATAAAGGAGAAGAAATCTGTTTTCCACGGTTCCTCTATCAAAAAATTTACATGTTTTCTGAAAAAGGACTAAGCAAGAATCAGGGTTTCAAAGCAGGAATAAAGGGTAAGAGGGTCCTCACATACAAGACACTACATGGCCTCCAACTTAGTACGAATAAAGAATCATTGTTGTACGTGCGCTCAATCCAAAAAATTTCCAGGTTGTCTGTTATTGGACAAACAAGAAACAGATCTTCGAGCTCCCCAAATGTTTCAGAGCAATTTAGCATTCGGATATTATAAATCAGTCATTTCAGGACTCCAGCAACATTCTGGTCCTCTTAAAAGTTGTAAATGGTATTGGGCACTCCAAGTCCGTTAGGTTCCTCAGAAAAACTAAGGCCAGATTCCAGGACAAAAAGATTCTTCTTGCCATATTTGGATGTAATTCTGGTCTTAAGGTGAATCCTGTAATCCTTCCCCTTCCGTGTCTCTTTTTATTTTGAGATGGGGGAAGGGTTTTGCACTTGCGAAATGTTTACTACGTACTATTAATGGTAACCAGGAATCATGGAATCCACGAACCTAGGAAACTTCTGGGCATCTGACTTTTGATATATTGAATTTGTATTTAAAATCGACAGGAAAAATCAGGGCATCTTATTGAGAAGAAAAAGGAAATCCAGTTCTAGGAGTTCTCATTTTCCGGAATCTACAGGGCCACTTGATAAGGTTTAATCAGCAATCTGTGCTTCTGGGTCCCTACATTTTCAGAGGTACTTGCTCCGTGGATACACTAAATCTGTCATTACAGATCCTCAGGATCGTTCTGGTTTTCTTGTTAGTTGTAATCAAGGATTTGGCCCTAGAAATACTTTTGTTTCCTGGGACCATCTACGATCATAATCATATTCCCCTGAATCAAAAGGAATATTGGTACAAAATTCCTCGATTCAGGTGACCTCAAAGTACAGAAAAATCTTGTGGGTTGGCAGGTAGGAATTGGGATTTTGTGTTTGAAATATTCCCATTTTGAGGAGGTCTTGTGAAGGGGAACCAGGAATCTTGGATTCAAGTTCCTAAAGAATATTATGGACGTCTTCCTCTTGTTATCCAAAAAACTGGAATTCTCGGTCACCAGGAATTGTTGCGGCATCCTGCAGAGTGAAGCAGGAAGCTGGGTAATGGAGGTCGTCATATACAGGAAACAACATGCCATATTGCTAAGGAAGTATAAGGAATCTTCCTTATGTGAGTCCTCAATCCCAAAAACTACAGGCCGTTTTCCTAAGACGTAACCACGAATCAGGGTTTTGAAGTAGGAATCTAGGTAATGGGAGTCCTCACATAAAGGAAACTTCACTGCTTGTTGCTAAGTAAAAATAAGTAATCTGCGTTAGTAGGGTCCTAAATCCCAAAACAGCTTAAGGTCATCTTGCTATGGGCTAAACACGAATCATGGTGTTTCTGAGAATGAAACTGGAAAATGGAGTCCTTATTTAGAGGCAACTACATGATCTTTTGCTAAGAAAGAATAAGGAATTTGGGTTACACAAGTCCTCAAACCCAAAACTCTACAGAGCATCTTGGAAAGTTCTCAAAGAATCACAGATTCGAAGCAGGATGTATCCAATGAGAGTTCCAATATACAGAAAAATAGCCCATTGCCAAGGGTGAAAAAGAATCAGGATTTAGCAGTCCTCAGTCATTAAATTCAACAGGACATCTGCTGTGGGTTAAACAAGAATTAGGGTTTAGAAGCTGGAACATAGGTAACAGCAGTCCTCATATGCAGAAACTATATGATCTCTAGCTAAGGAGAACTAAGAAAAATCTTTTACACGGTTCCTCCATCACAATATCTACATGACATTTGCTAATGGCAAAACAAGAATCAGGGTTTCCAAAAAGAATTCTAGGGAAAGGGAGTCCCCATAGACAGGACATAACATGGCCCCTCGGTAAAGAAGAATAAGGATTCTGTGATACACAAGTACAGAATACAAGAAATTCTCAGGGTGTCTTGCTGCGGTATAAACAAGAATCAAGGCTTCAAGCTCTTCTCATGTTTCAGAGATATTTGGCTTGTGGGTATTATGAATCAGTCATTTCAGGACTCCAGCAACATTCTGGTCCTCTTGAGAGTTGTAATCGGGTATCTGGTAGTACAAGTCCCTGAGGTTCCTCGGGACACTTAAGGCCAGAATACCGGAAAAAAAGTATCATATTGCCATATTTGGATGTAACTTTGGTCTTAAGATCAACTTCGTAATCCTTAAATTTCCATTTGTACTTTTTTTGTAGAGGGGCCGAAGGTTTTGCAGTTGCCAAATATTTACTACGTATTATTAAAATGTAACCAGGATTCATGGATTACACGTCCCTAGTTAACATCTGGGCATCTGCATTTTTGTACACAGTGTTTTGGATCTACATGGACAGGGAATTTACGGCATCATGCTGAGAATGGAAAGGGAATCCGATTATCGGAGTTCTCAATAGACTAAATTTAAAAAGTCTCTTGATACGGTTTAATCAGCAATCTGGGCTTCGATGTCGCCACATTTTTACTGTGTCTTATGAAATGGAACCAGAAATCTTGGATTCCAATTCCTTAAGAACTTTATGGGAGTTTTTCTCTTGATATCCAAGCAATTGGAATTCTAGGTCACCAGAAATTATCTTGGTGTCTTGCTGAGAATGAAGCAGGAATTTCAGTAATGGGAGTTTTCATATACAGAACACTACACGACATGTTGCTACGGAAGAATAAGGAATCTGGTTTACAGGGGCCTCCATCACAAAAACCTACAGACCGTCTTGCTAAGAGATAACCACCATTCAGGTTTTGGGAGTAGGAATCTGGAAAATGGGAGTCCTCATATACAGGAAACTGCAATGTCTATTGCTAAAGTAGAATAAGGAATCTGGTTTACACGTGTCCTCCATCCCAATAAAACTTCAGTGTTTCTTGCTAAGGGCTAATGACGAATTTGGGTTTTTGAAGCATAAGCTTGGGAAATGAAATGCTCATATACACACAAATGCACTGACTTTTACTAAGAAAGAATAAGGAATGTGGGTGACATGTTTTCTCAATCCCCCAAAAAATAAACGGCGTCTTCCTCAGATCTAAACAAGAATCAAGCTTTCGACACATGTATCTGTGAACAGAAGTACTCATATACAGGTAACTGCACGGCTGTTGCTAAAAATAAGGAATCTGGATTATATGAGTCCTCATTCCTGAAAATCTACAGGGCATCTTGCTGATGGCTAAAGAAGAATCAGGGATTCGAGGAATGAATGTGGGTAATAGCAATCCTCATATACAGGAAACTACATGGCCTTTTCCTAATAAAAGAGAAGAAATCTGTTTTCCACGGTTCCTCTATGACAAAATCTACATGACTTCTTACTAATGGCTAAAAAAGAATCAGCGTTTCAAAACAGGAATCAAGGGGGAAAAGAGTCCTCACATACAGGACACTACATGACCTCCAGCTAAGTACGAATAAAGAATCATTGTTGTTCGTGCCCTTAATCCAGAAAATTCCCAGGTTGTCTGCTATGCGACAAATAAGAAACAGATCTTTGAGCTCCCCAAATGTTTCATAGCAATTTAGCATTCGAATATTATGAATCAGTCATTTCAGGACTCCAGGAAAATCCTGGTCCTCTTAAAAGTTGTAAATGATATTGGGCACTCCAAGTCCGTTAGATTCCTCAGAACAACTAAGGCCGGATTCCAGGACAAAAATAATCTTCTTGCCATATTTGGATGTATCTCTGGTCTTAAAGTGAACCTGTAATCCTTCCCCTTCCGTGTCTCTTTTTATTTTGAGAAGGGACAAGGGTTTTCCACTTGCCAAACGTTTACTAAGTACTTTTAATTGTAACCAGGAATCATGGAATTCACGAACCTAGGATACTTCTGGGCATCTGTCATTTGATATACTGAATTTGGAATCCAAATCGACAGGACAAATCAGGGCATCTTACTGAGAATTAAAAGGAAATCCGGTTCTAAGCGTTCTCCTTTTCTGGAATCTTCAGGGCCTATTGATAAGGTTTAATCAGCAATCTGGGCTTCTGGGTCCCTATATATTCAGAGCTACTTATTCCGTGGATACACTAAATCTGTCATTACAGATCCTCAGGATCTTTCTGGGCATCTTGTTAGTGTAATCAAGGATTTGGTCCTAGAAATCCTTTACTTTCCTGGAACTATCTACGACCATAATCATATTCCCCAGAATCAAAAGGAATATTAGTACAAAATTCCTCGATTCAGGTGAGCTCAAAGTACAGAAAATTCTAGTTGGTGGGCAGGTAGGAATTGGAGTTTTGGGTTTGGAATATTCCACATTTTGGAGAGATCTTGTGAAGGGAACCAGGAATCTTGGATTCCAGTTCCCAAAGAACATTATGTACATCTTTCTCTTGATATCCACAAAACTGAAATTCTCGGTCACCAGGAACTGTCTCAGCATCCTGCATCATGAACCGGAAGCTGGGTAATGAAGCTCGTCATATACAGGAAACTACACCTCATATTGCTAAGGAAGTATAAGTAATCTTCCGTGTATGGGTCCTCAATCCCAAAAACGACAGGGCGTCTTCCGAAGATGTAACCACGAATCAGGTTTTTGAAGTGGGAATCTGAGTAATGGAGTCCTCACATAAAGGAAACTTCACTTCCTATTGCTAAGTAAGAATAAATAATCTGTGTTACTCAGGTCCTCAATCCCAAAAAAGTTTAACGTTATCTTGCTATGGGTTAAATACGAAGCATGGTGTTTTCGAGCATGAATCTGGAAAATGAAGTCCTTATTTACAGGCAACTACCTGACCTTTTTCCTAGAAAGAATAAGGAATCTGGGTTACACCGGTCCTCAATCCTAAAAGTCTACACAGCATCTTGGAATGTTCTAAAAAGAATCAGAGTTTCGAAGCAGGATGTACTAATGAGACTCCTAAAATACAGGAAAATACACAGCCCCTTGCCAAGGAAGAAAAAGAATCGGGGTTATAGCAGTCCTCAGTCCTTTAAATCAACAGGCCATCTGATGTGGGCTAAACAAGAATCAGGCTTTAGAAGCTGTAACATAGTTAATAGCAGTCTTCATATGCAGAATCTATATGATCTATAGCTAAGGAGAACTAAGAAATCTCTTTTACATGGTTAATTCGTCACAATATCTATATGACATCGTGCTAATGGCAAAACAAGAATCATGCTTTCCAAACAGGATTCTGGGGAAAGGGAGTCCTCATATACTGGACATTACACGGCGCCTCGGTAAAGAAGAATATGGTCTGTGATACACTAGTCCACAATCCGAAAAATTCTCAGGGCCTCTTGCTGCGGTATAATTAAGAATCAAGACTTCGAGCATGTCTCATATTTCAGAGATATTTGACTTGTGGGTATTATGAATCAGTCATTTCAGGACTCCAGCAACATTCTGGTCCCCTTGAGAGTTGTAATCGGCTATCTGGTTGGACAAATCCCTTAAGATCCTCGGGACAGCCGGGCTCGGTGGCTCAGCCTGTAATCACGCGCCTTTGGGAGGCTGAGGGGAGTGGATTGCCTGAGCCCGTGGGTTCGAGACCCGCCTGAGCAGCGAGACCTCATCTCTACAGTAAATCAAAAAATCAACCAGGCATGGTAGCGCATGCTTGTAATTCCGGCTACTTGAAAGGCTGAGGTGGAAGGATCGCCAGAGCCCATCAGGTCGAGGCTGCGGTGGCCAGGAACGGCCACTGTACTCCAGTCTGGGCGACAGAGTGAGACTCCAACTCAAAAAATAAAAAAATAAAAAAACCAAAATCCTCGGGAAAATTATGGCCAGATTCCTGGAAAAAATGTATCCTATTGCCGTTATTGGATGTAACTTTGGTATTAAGATGAGCTTGGTAATCCTAAAATTTCCATTTGTACTTTATTTGTTAAGGGGCTGAGGGTTTTGCAGTTGCCAAATATTTAGTACGAATTATTAAAATGTAACCAAGATCCATGGATTCCACATCCCTAAGAAACATCTGGGCATCTGCATTTCTGTACACAGAGTTTGGGAATCCACATGGACAGGGAAATTCAGAGCATCTTGCTGAGAATGGAAAGGGAATCCGGTTCTTGGAGTTCTGAATCGCCTAAATTTACAAAGTCTCCTGATAAGGTTTAATCAGCAATCTGGTCTTTGATGTCGCCACATTTATGTGTGTCTTTTGAAAAGGGACCAGGAATCTTGGGTTCCAATTCCTCTAGAACTTTCTGGGAGTTTTTCTCTTGATATCCAAGGAAGTGGAATTCTAGGTCACCAGGAAATATCTTGGCGTCTTGCTGAGAATGAAACAGGATTTTCAGTACTGGGAGTACTCATATACAGAACACTACACGATCTGTTGCTACGGAAGAATAAGGAATCTTGTTTACAGGAGGCCTCCATCCCAAAAACCTACAGGCCATCTTGCTAAGAGATAACCACCATTCAGGTTTCAGGAGTATTAATCTGGATAATGGGAGTCCTCATATACAGGAAACTGCAGTGTCTATTGCTAAAGGAGAATAAGGAATCTGGTAAACACATGTCCTACATCCCAATAAAACTTCAGGGTTTCTTGCTAAGGGGTAAACACGAATTTGGGTTTTTGAAGCATAAGTTAGGGAAATGAAATGCTCATATACAGACAACTGCACTGACTTTTCCTAAGAAAGAATAAGGAATGTGGTTGACATGTTTTCTCAATCTCCAAAAAAGTATACGGCGTCTTCCTAAGATCTAAACAAGAATCAAGCTTTCGACGCATTTATCTGTGAACAGGAGTACTCATATACATGTAACAGCACGGCTGTTGCTAAAAATAAGGAATCTGGGTTATACGAGTCCTCATTCTTGAAAATCTACAGGGCATCTTGCTGACGGCTAAAGAACAAACCCGGAATTCAGGCATGAATGTAGGTAATAGCAATCCTCAAACACAGGAAACTACATGGCCTCTTGCTAATAAAAGAGAAGAAATCAGTTTTCCACAGTTCCTCTATCAAATAATCTACACGACTTCTTATTAAGGTCTAAACAAGAATCATGGTTTTGAAACAGGAATCAAGGGAAAGAGACTCGTCACATACAGGACACAATATTGCCTCCAACAATGTACGAATAATGAGTCATTGTTGTACGCGTCCTCAATCAAAAAAATTCCCAGGTTGTCTGCTATGAGACAAACAAGAAACAGATCTTCGAGCTCCCCAAATGTTTCAGATCAATTTAGCATTCGGATGTTATGAATCGGTCATTTCAGCATTCCAGCAACATTCTGGTCCTCTTAAAAGTTTTAAATGGAATTGGGCACTCCAAGTCTGTTAGGTTCCTCAGAACAACTAAGGCCAGATTCCAGGACAAAAAGAATCTTCTTCCCAATTTGGATGTAACTCTGGTCTTAAGGTGAACACTGTAATACTTCCCTTTCCTTGTCTCTTTCTATTTTGAGACGGGACAAGGGCTTTGCACTTGCCAAATGTTTACTACGTACTTTAAAGGGTAATGAGGAATCATGGAATGCATGAGCCTAGGAAACTTCTGGGCATCTGTCTTTTGATGTACTGAATATAGAATCCAAATTGACAGGAAAAATCAGGGCATCTTACTGAAATTAAAAAGGAAATCCGGTTCTAGGTGTTCTCATTTTCCGGAATCTACAGGGCCCCTTGATAAGGTTTAATCAGCAATCTGGGCTTCTGGGTCCCTACATTTTCAGAGCTAATTGCTCCGTGGATACACTAAATCTGTCATTACAGATTCTCAGGATCTTTCTGGTCCTCTAGTTAGTTGTAATCAAGGATTTGGCCCTAGAAATTCTTTTGTTTCCTTGGACCATTTACAACCGTAATCTTAATCCCCAGAATCAAAAGGTACATTGGTACAAAATCCCTGGATTTATGTGACTTCAAAGTACAGAAAATTCTTGTGGGTGGGCAGGTAGGAATTGGGGTTTTGGGTTTGGAATATTCCACATTTTGTGAAGGTCTTGTGAAGGGGAACCAGGAATCTTGGATTAAAGTTCCCAAAGAAAACTATGGACGTCTTTCTCTTCATATTGAGAAAACTGGAATTCTCGGTCACCATGAACTGTCTCAGCATCCTGCAGAGTGAAGCAGGAAGCTGCGTCATGGAGGTCATCATAAACAGGAAACTACACGTCATATTGCTAAGGAACTATACGGAATCTTCCTTATATGAGTCCTCAATCCCAAAAACTACAGGCCGTCTTCCTACGACGTTATCCCGAATCAGGTTTTTGAAGTAGGAATCTGGGTAATGGGAGTTCTCACAAAAAGGAAACTTCACTGCCTATTGTTAAGTAAGAATAAGGAATCTGCGTTTCTCGGGTGCTCAATCCCAAAAATCTACAGAGCATCTTGGAAAGTTCTAAATAGAATCAGAGTTCAGAAGCAGGATGTATTGAACGAGAGTCCGAATACACAAGAAAATACACAGCCACTTGCCAAGGAAGAAACAGAATCGGGGTTATAGTAGTCCTCAGTCCTGAAAATCACCAGGCCATCTGCTGTGGGATAATCAAGAGTCAGGGTTTAGAAGCTGGAACATAGGTAATAGCAGTCCTCATATGCAGAATCTATATGATCTCTAGGTAAGGAGAAGTAAGTAACCTCTTTTACATGGTTAATCCGTCACAATATCTACATGACATCATGCTAATGGCAAAACAAGAATCATGTTTTCCAAACTGGATTCTCGGGAAAGGGAGTCCTCATATACTGGACATTACACGGTGCCTCGGTAAAGAAGAATAAGGATTTTGTGATACACTAGTCCACAATCTGAAAAATTCTCAGGGCGTCTTGCTGCGGTATAAACAAGAATCAAGACTTCGAGCTCGTCTCATGTTTCAGAGATATTTGGCTTGTGGGAATTATGAATCAGTCATTTCAAGACTCCAGCAAAATTCTGGTCCTCTTGAGAGTTGTAATCGGCTATCTGGTTGGACAAATCCCTTAAGTTCCACGGGAAAATTAAGGCCAGATTCCCGGAAAAAAATGTATCATATTGCAGTATTTGGATGTAACTTTGGTCTTAAGATGAACTTGGTAATCCTCAAATTTCCGTTTGTCCTTTATTTGTAGAGGGGCCAAGGGTTTTGCAGTTTTCAAATATTTAGTACGAATTATTAAAATGTAACCAAGATCCATGGATTCCACGTCCCTAGGAAACATCTGGGCATCTGAATTTTTGTACACAGAGTTTTTGAATCCACATGGACAGGGAAATTAAGGGCATCTTGCTGAGAATGGAAAGGGAATCCGGTTCTTGGAGTTCTCAATCGCCTAAATTTACAAAGTCTCTTGATTAGGTTTAATCAGCAATCTGGTCTTCGATGTCACCACATTTTTAGTGTGTCTTTTGAAAAGGGACCAGGAATCTTGGGTTCCAATTCCTTAATAACTTTATGAGAATCTTTCTCTTGATATTCAAGCAACTGGAATTCTAGGTCACCAGGAAATATCTTGGCTTCTCGCTGAAAATGAAGCAGGAATTTCAGTAATGGGAGTACTCATATACAGAACCCTACACGACCTGTTGTTACGGAAGAATAAGGAATCTTGTTTACAGGAGGCCTCCATCCCAAAAACCTACAGACCGTCTTGCTGAAAGATAACCACCATTCAGGTTTGGGGAGTAGGAATCTGGATAATGGGAGTCCTCATATACAGGAAACTGCACTGTCTATTGCAAAAGGAGAATAAGGAAACTAGTTTACACGTTTCCTCCATCCCAATAAACTTCAGGGTTTCTTGATAAGTGCTAAACACGAATTTGTGTTTTTGAAGCATGAACTAGGGAAATGAAATGGTCATATACATACAAATGCACTGACTTTTCCTAAGAAAGAATAAGGAATGTGGGCGACATGTTTTCTTAATCTCCAAAAAAGTATACTGCGTCTTCCTAAGATCTAAACAAGAATCAAGCTTTCGACGCATGTATCTGTGAACAGGAGTACTCATATACATGTAACAGCACGGCTGTTGCTAAAAATAAGGAATCTGGGCTATATGAGTCCTCATTCTTGAAAATCTACAGGGCATCTTGCTGACGGCTAAAGAAGAAACCCGGATTCCAGGCATGAATGTAGTAATAGCAATCCTCAATACAGGAACTACATGGCCTCTTGCTAACAAAGAGAAGAAATCAGTTTTCCACGGTTCCTCTATCAAATAATCTACATGACTTCTTATTAAGGTCTAAACAAGAATCATGGTTTTGAAACAGGAATCAAGGGAAAGAGAGTCGTCACATACAGGACACAACATTGCCTCCAACTATGTACGAATAATGAGTCATAGTTGTACGCGTCCTCAATCAAAAAAATTCCCAGGTTGTCTGCTATGAGATAAACAAGAAACAGATCTTCGAGCTCCCCAAACGTTTCAGATCAATTTAGCATTCGGATGTTATGAATCGGTCATTTCAGCATTCCAGCAACATTCTGGTCCTCTTAAAAGTTTTAAATGGAATTGGGCACTCCAAGTCCGTTAAGTTCCTCAGAACAACTAAGGCCGGATTCCAGGACAAAAAGAATCTTCTTCCCAATTTGGATGTAACTCTGGACTTAAGGTGAACACTGTAATACTTCTCTTTCCTTGTCTCTTTCTATTTTGAGACGGGACAAGGGTTTTGCACTTGCCAAATATTTACTACATACTTTAAAGAGTAACGAGGAATCATGGAATGCATAAGCCTAGGAAACTTCTGGGCATCTGTCTTTTGATGTACTGAATATGGAATCCAAATCAACAGGAAAAATCAGGGCATCTTACTGAAAATTAAAAGGAAATCCGTTTCTAGGTGTTATCATTTTCTGGAATCTACAGGGCCTCTTGATAAGGTTTAATCAGCAATCTGGGCTTCTGTGTCCCTACATTGTCAGAGCTAATTGCTCCGTGGATACACTAAACCTGTCATTACAGATCCTCAGGATCTTTCTGGTCCTCTAGTTAGTTGTAATCAAGGATTTGGCCCTTGAAATCTTTTTCTTTCCTTGGACCATCTACAACCGTAATCTTAATCCCCAGAATCAAAAGGTACATTGGTACAGAATTTCTGGATTTATTTGACCTCAAAATACAGAAAATTCTTGTGGGTGGGCAGGTAGGAATTGGGGTTTTGGGTTTGGAATATTCCACAATTTGTGAAGGTCTTGTGAAGGGGAACCAGGAATCTTGGATTAAAGTTCCCAAAGATAACTATGGATGTCTTTCTCTTCATATTGAGGAAAGTGTAATTCTCGGTCCCCAGGAACTGTCTCGGCATCCTGCAGAGTGAAGCAGGAAGCTTCGTCATGGAGGTCGTCATAAACATGAAAGTACACGTAATATTGCTAAAGAACTATACGGAATCTTCCTTATATGAGTCCTGAATCCCAAAAACTACAGGCCATCTTCCTACGACGTAATCCCAAATCAGGTTTTTGAAGTAGGAATCTGGGTAATGGGAGTTCTCACAAAAAGGAGACTTCACTGCCTATTGTTAAGTAAGAATAAGAAATCTGCGTTTCTTGGGTGCTCAATCCCAAAATTCTTCAGAGCATCTTGGAAAATTCTAAATAGAATCAGAGTTCAGAAGCAGGATGTATTGAACGAGAGTCTGAATATACAGGAAAATACACAGCCACTTGCCAAGGAAGAAACAGAATTGGGTTATAGTAGTCCTCAGTCTTGAAAATCAACAGACTATTTGCTGTGGGATAAACAAGAGTCAGGGTTTAGAAGCTGGCAAATAGGTAATAGCAGTCCTCATATGAAGAATCTATATGATCTCTAAGCTAAGGAGAACTAAGTAACCTCTTTTACACGGTTAATCCGTCACAATATCTATATGACATCAGGCTAATGGCAAAACAAGAATCATGTTTTCCAAACAGGATTCTGGGCAAAGGGAGTCCTCATATACTGGACATTACATGGCGCCTCGGTAAAGAAGAATAAGGAGCCTGTGATACACTAGTCCACAATCTGAAAAATTCTCAGGGTGTCTTGCTGCGGTATAAACAAGAATCAAGGCTTCGAGCTCGTCTCATGTTTCAGAAATATTTGGCTTGTGGGTATTATGAATCAGTCATTTCAAGACTCCAGCAACATTCTGGTCTTCTTGAGAGTTGTAATCGGCTATCTGGTTGGACAAATCCCTTAAGTTCCTCGGGACAATTAAGGCCAGATTCCCGGAAAAATGTATCATATTGCAGTATTTGGATGTAACTTTGGTCTTAAGATGAACTTGGTAATCCTCAAATTTCCGTTTGTACTTTATTTGTAGAGGGCCCGAGGGTTTTGCAGTTGCCCAATATTTAGTACGAATTATTAAATGTAACCAGATCCATGGATTCCATGTCCTAGGAAACATCTGGGCATCTGCATTTT
>NW_007251556.1:0-5339 GCF_000164805.1 Carlito syrichta
GATCGGGATTCCAACTCCAAATAATAATTCTGCCACCACCACCACCCCTGCCACCCAGTTCGAGGAGCCACCCTCAGAGATGAGAGAGGCAAAGGTAATTTCCCACCTGTCAAACACAAGAGTTTTCAAAGGTGTCCACTGGGCACATTTGCCCAGCACATTTGGTCACACCTCCCAGAAGGCCTGCCTCCACCCTTCACACTTGTTCCCCACGTCAAAGATGCATGTGAACTTATGGAACAGATGGCCCCAAGACAGGGCGGGTATTAGGCACTGAGAGTACAAGGCGGTCCAGCAATGCCTCGGCCAGCCAGTTTCTAGTCACTCAGTCTGCCACTTTCAGGTGGAGGGGGCCCTTCCTTTCCCAATCACTCCATCGTCCCCCCCATGCAGACCTTTCCTGGGGAGCCATGGACCCCTTCGTGACACACGTGGGAGGCGTCTTTTTATCGCTTGAGTCTCCGTTGGTTGGACTGGGGCAAGCTGACATGATCATAGATACCAGGGCATCGACATGTGGGGCTCAGGCAGTCCTCCTGCCTCAGCCCTTGACCAGATGAGACTCTAGGGGCCACCACACATTACACAGTTTGAGGGACCTCTTGCTGAGATGAGGTCTGCCCACTACATGCAGGCTGGTCTCCGAAACCTGGGCTCAGACAGCCTCCTGCCACAAGCTCCCAGGGAGCTGGGCTGACGGCCTTGGACCAGAGTGCCTGGCCTGGACTCCCAAGTTCTGTTGGTGGGGTGATGCAAGGAATTCCCCAGGATGGAATCGCCACATCCCATGTAGCCAGGACCGTGGCAGGCACCACGGGTGACTCCAGTGTTTGCGCTCTGGGGAGCCACGTAGTCTCACTATGTGTCCAGGCTGTTCTCTAACTCCTGGGCTCCTGCGGTCCCCCTCCTCGACCTCCCAAAACCACAGCCTGATTGTCAGCCAAAGGACCATCTTTTGGGAACTGTAGGCCCAAGGCTGGTACCTCTTTCCTAAATGATCTCCATCTGTTCACGATGATCCCAACTCCAAAAACAAATGGATGCTCTTCTTTTTTTCCTTTCTCTTTTTTTCTTTTGAGTCACAGTCTCGCTCAATTGCCCAGACTGGAGGGTGGTGGCTTGCTCCCAGCCATCACAGCACCAGCCCAGCGGGCTCCGGCAAGGCTTTCCCCAGTCTTCGGAGGAGCTGGAATTACAGGCGTGCACTATCATGCCTGCAAAATTAGGGATGAATGGTAGAGATGAGTTTGTGCCAAGTTGCTTGGGTGGGTCTCGGCCCACAGGCTCAGGCCAGCCACTGGTTTGGCCTCCCGAAGTGCTGGGATGACGAGGCTGAGCCCCTGAGCACGGCCTCAATCACTCATTGAAGATGAACCATAATGACTGGCAGGAGGACCATGCCTGGAATTCCAGCACTCTGGGAGGCCGAGACAGGAGGATGGCTGTAGCCTCAGAGCCCAAGGCTTGCCCAGGCCACACAGAGAGACCCTGTCTCTGCACCCAAACAAACAGGGGTCTGGGGTCCAGATGCCCATCATCCCATCCACTCTGGAGGCTGAGGCAGGATGATCACTGGAGCCCATGATTTCAAAACTGGTGGTGAAAGACGGTCATGTCCGCAGGCCCCAGACTGGGCCACAGAGCAACATTCTGTCTCCAAAACCATCAGAATTGTACATAGATTCTCAACTGCACATGGTGTGTTCACAGGGCGACTAGGTTTAGACCCTGGAAAAATGGGATTGGGGGAATAAATGTCCCTGGGTGAGGGAATGTGTCCCTGGGCTTTCTTGGTGGAGTGTCCTCATTGCCAAGTTGGAGGGTTGTCCTGTCTGCGGCACATTTCTCACCCTGGAGATGAGAGCCGGCAGGAACCCGACCAGGGTGCCTTGTGAATTCTCGTACCAAAGCAGGGACAACCATTTGGGGGAGTTGTGTCTGGAAGCTGCCGAGCTTGGGAGAACCTCACATATTATGGGGGCAGGGAGGGAAAGACTGAAGGCAGAATGTTTCCATGAAAATAGATTTCTTTCTTTTTTTCTTTTCTTTCTTTCCTTCTTTCCTTCTTTCTTTCTTTCCTTTCTTCCATCTTTCCTTCATTCTTTTCTATCTATCTTTCTTTCTTTCTTTCTTTCTTTCTTTCTTTCTTTCTTTCTTTCTTTCTTTCTTTCTTTTCTTTCCTGTCTAGGTGGCCAAGGATGCTCTCAAACCGCCAAACTCAGGCCATCCTCTCAGTCTGGGCCTAGCAAACTGCTGCGATCACAGGCTTTCCATTGGGTCAACATCCTGATCTTCCTGCCTGTTCTTGAACTCTGGGCTGGAGGTGATCCCACTACCAAGGCCTGCCCTCAACCAAGGTTTTCTGGGTTTTACTTGGGGTCGAGGTGAGGGATTGCAATGGTGTCCAATCTGTTCTCACACACCTGGACTCTGGCTATTTTCCCATCTCAGGCTCTCCCAGTGCAGAGGAGACAGGTGTGAATCACACAGCCCTCCCCATCCCATTGAAGTTTTGAGAGTCACGACTTGCCTTTCCTCAAGGTGAGCCCTGGGAGGAGCATTCAAGTACACCCTGAGGAACGAGGAAGGTGGAGGAGTGGGTGCCCCGCAGAGGCACACCCCTGCACCAGGCACTCCCCGTGAAGAGTGCTTGGCAGACGACTCCTGCCACCCTCTGCAGGGTCCCGGGTTATTGGAAAGGATCAGGCCATGAGGTGGGGCCCCAAGATGGGTATGGAGGCCGGGTGAGCACCAGGATGACACCAGGAAGGGGTGTCATACTGGTGCTCTGTGAGACCTAGGTGAGAGATGGCCCGAATCCCTGGGTTCGAGACCAGCCCGGGCACTCGGCAATACCTCATCTCTACAAGATGCCAAAAAAATGATCTGAGCATGGTGACTCATGTCTATTGTTCCAGCCTCTTGGGAGGCTGAAGTGGGAGGATTGCCTGAGCCAAGCTGGTGGAGTCCATGGTGGCTGACAGTGGGCCCATGTGCTCTGGCATGGGCAACAGAGCAGGACTCCAACTCAGAGTAATAATACCAACCACCACCACCACCACAACCAAAGGTCAGGCTCAAGGGCTAAGCCTGTCATCCCAGCCCTTGGGAGGCCGAGGCGAGAGGATGGCCTGAGCCCCTGGTTCGACACCTGCCCCATACATGGGGTGAGACCTCGTCTCAGCCATCAAAAATAAATCCAAAGATTAGCCGGGCATGGTGGCACAGGCCTATGATTCCAGCCAATAGGTAGGCTGAAGTGAAAGGATTGCCTGAGCTTGGCAGGAGGAGTCTGCAGTGGCCATGAGTTTGACCCTGCACTCCGACCTGTGAGACAAAGCAGGATTCTGACTCCAAATGATAATATTTACCACTACCAGCACCACCACTACCCCTGCCAGTCAGGATGAGGAGTCTACCTCAAGGATGAGAGTGGAAAATGTGGGAGGTTTCAAAGGTGGCTACCAAACACGTCCATCATGCGCCTTCAGGCAGACGTTCCAGAAGGCCTGTCTCCACTTTCCACATTGTGCCTTACAGCAAAGAAGAGTGTGAGCTCACATAACAGATGGCCCCGAGTTAGGGTGGCCATCAGGCACAGAGTGATCAAGGCAATCTGGTAACACCACAGCAAACCCTGGTTCTGGTTGCCCGGTCTGCCACCTTCGGGCAGAGATAGGGTGCCTTTCTCTCATGATCACTCCGCTGTCCCCCTCTCACGTGGACTTTTCTCTGGGGAGCTGTGGACATCCACCGTGACACACGTGGGGGGTGACTTTTTGTTGCTGGAGTCTCTGTCGGCCAGCCTGGGGCAAGACGGTATGATTGTGGCTTCCGGGGCCTCACCCTGCTGGGCTCAGGTCGTCTGCCTACCTCGGCCCCAAGTAACCGGGACTCCTGGGGACAACAAGCTAGTCTCGATTTTAGGGACCTCTCGGTGAGGATGAGTTCTGGACACATCACTTGGGCTGTTCTCTGACCCTGGGTCCCAGGCAACCTCATGCCTCAGGCTCTCAGGGCTTGGGGTTTACAGCTGTGAGCCACGGCGTCCAGCCTGGACTCGTACATGCAGTCAGTTTAGATGACAAAAAGGCATGCCCTGGGATGGAGGCCACTGCATCCCTTGTAGCTGGGGCTGTGGGCTCCTCAACGCACGATTCATGTGCTTGTGTTTCAGGGAGAGATGAGGTCTTGCTATGTGGCCCAAGTTGCTCTTGAACTCCTGGGATCCAGCGGTCCCCCACCTCAGCCTCCTAAACCAAAACCTGATTGTCTGCTGATCCACCATCTTTCAGGAACTCTATGCCCAAGGCTGAGACCTCCTTCCCCAATGATATCTGTCTGTTCACAATGACCCCAACTGCATACACAAATGGATGCTCTTCTTTTATTTTCTTATGTTTTTTATTTTAGTGGAGTCTCACTCTGGTGCTCAGGTTGAGGGTGGTGGCTCACTTATGGACACCACAGCCAATCCCTGCCAGACTCTGGCGAGCCTCCCCCATGGCCTTGCGAGGAGCTGGAATGACAGGTGTGTGCCACCACACCCAGCTCATTTGAGATGGAGGTTACAGACAAGGTCTCGCTGAGTTGCCTAGGCACATCTTGGACCCGTGGGCTCGGGCTGGCTGCTGACCTCGGCCTCCCACAGCACTGAGATGATGAGGCTGTGGCCCAGAGCCATGCCTCTATCCTTCTTTGAAAACGAATCAGAAGGGCGGGAATGGTGGTCCATGCCTAGAATACCAGTGGTCTTGTATGCCAAGGCAGGAGGGTGCCCAAGAGCCCAAGGCCAGTCCAGGCCACGCAGGGACTCTGCACTCATCTAAACAGGGCCTCTGGGGTCGTGGTGCCCATCATCTCAGCCACTCCGAAGGCTGAGGCAGAATGATCACGGATCCCGTGATTTCAAGGTTGGCGGTGAATGACGGTCGTGTCCCCAGGTTCCAGCCTGGATCACAGAACCAGGCCCTGTCTCCAAATCATCAGAATCATACACAGATTCTTAACTGCACGTGGTTATGCTTAGTTCACAGGAAGACTGGCTTCAGGGCCACTAAAAATAGGATGGGGGGAAGAAATGTCCCCGGGTTAGGAGTGTGTCCCTGGACTTTCTTGGCGGAAGGTCTTCGCTGCCGAGTCAGAGGGTCAGCCTGTCTGGGGCACATTTCTCACATCAGAGAGAAGAGCCAGCAGGAACCCTGCCAGGGAACCTTGGGAAATCCTTCTCAAAGCAGGAGCAGCCATCAGGGGGTAGGGGCTAGAAGGTGCTGAGTTTTTGGGACCCTCACAGGTGTTGGGGGAGGAGGAGAAAGGACTGAGAGCAGAAGGTTTGCAGG
>NW_007251556.1:5921-7677 GCF_000164805.1 Carlito syrichta
TCCCTGGACTTTCTTGGTGGAAGGTCTTCGCTGCCGAGTCAGAGGGTCAGCCTGTCTGGGGCACATTTCTCACATCAGAGAGAAGATCCAGCAGGAACCCCGCCAGGGAACCTTGGGAAATCCTGCTCAAAGCAGGAATAATAACACCAACCACCACCACCAAAATAAACACAGCCTGGGCTCTGGGGCTCAGCCTAGCATCCTGGCCCTTCTGAGGCAAAAGCAAGTGGGTGGCCTGAGACTATGGGTTCAACACCAGTCTGGGCCCAAGCCAAGATTTCGTCTTGGCCGTAAAAAGTAATCTAAAGATTAACCGGGCATGGTGGCACAGGCCTGTGGTTCCAGTTACTGGGGGTCAGAGGCGGGAGGATTAACTGAGTCCAGCAGGTGGAGTTTTCTGTGGCCGTGAGCATGCCCCTGTGCTCCAGCTTGGGCGACAGAGCAGGATTCCAACTCTATATAATAATAATCACCACCACCACCACCACCATCACCCCCGCGACCCAGCACAAGATGTCACCCTCAGGGATGGAAGAGGAAAAGGCACTTTCCAGCCTGTCATTTGTGGGAGATTTCAAAGGTGGCCACGGGGCACTTCCATCCCATGCCTTCAGTCATGTGCCCCAGAAGGGTTGCTTTCACCCTCCACTCTCGTGCACCACAGAAAGGCAATGTGTCAGCTCATGGAACAGACAGTCCAAAGGTACTGTGTCTGTCAGGCACAGAGCGATCAAGGCGATCTAGCAATGTCTTGGCCAGCCCAGGTTGCGGTCACCTTTCCCTTGGGAGCCGTGGACACCCATTGGGATGCACTTGGGAGGCGTCTTTTTGTCGCCTGAGTCTCCATTGGTCGGGTTGGGGCATGTTGGCATGATCGTGGCTCCAAGGTACGTGAGTTGTGGGGCCCAGGCAGTCCCAACACCTTGGCCCCTGAGCAGCCAGGACTCTGGGGGCCACCATGCCTGGCTCTATTATGGGAACCTTTCACCAAGATGAGGTCTGGCAATGTCACCTTGGCTGGCCTCGGACCCCAGGGATGATGCAGCCTCCTGCCTCGGCCATCCAGGGCATAGGGCTGATAACTGTGAGCCACAGTGCCTGACCTGGACTTGTACATTCTTTCGGCAGGGGCAATGCAAAGGAACACCCCGGAACAGAAGTCACCACATCCCATGTAGCTGGGACCACGGGAGCCACCACCAACGACTCCAGTGTTTGCATTCCGGGGAGCAAGGAGGTCTCGCTACATGGCCCAGGCTGGTCTCAAACTCCTGGGCTCCAGCGGTACTCTGCCTTCGCCTCCCAAAGCCACAGCCCGATTATCTGCTGATCCACCCTCTTTTGGGAACTCTAGGCCCAAATGATCTCTCTCTGTTCATGATGATCCCAACTCTATACACAAATGGATGCTCTTCTGTTTTTTTCTTTTTTCCCTTTTTTTCTTTAGTAGGAGTCTCACTTCTTCTACTAGGATGAAGGGTGGTGGCTCCCTCCCAGCCACCACAGCCTCAGGCCACTGGACCCAGGCTAGGCTTTACCCAGCCTTCTGAGGAACTGGAATGACAGGCATGCACCACCACCTCGGATCATTTGGGATAGAGGGTAGAGATGAGATCTCACCGGGGTGCACAAGGGGTGCTCTGCCCACAGCCTTGGGCCTGCCACTGGCCTCAGCCTCCAAAAGTGCTGGGTTGATGATGCAGAGACCCAGAGCCCGGTCTAAATCTATCATTAAAAATGTATCTGTAGGCCTTGT
>NW_007251557.1:0-10410 GCF_000164805.1 Carlito syrichta
CTCCTTATGTTTGTCCTCTTCAGTATTAGTATAAGTAATATTAAGGACAGTATAAAATACATTTTTTAAAAGTTTACTACTTTCTACACTGGCGGTTACAGATTGATTTAAGTATGAGCAACCATTTCTTTCCTGTAATAAGAAAAAGAAAGCCCCAGTATCATTTTTTTACATATTGAAAATTGATTCCACATATATAAACCACTTTCCTGTATTACAACAGTGTGTGTTTCACTTTCAAAGGAGTACTATGTTTGTATTGTATAAGTCTTTCCTAATCTTGGCATATAAATTTTTAAAATACATGTTCCATTACAGGTGAGGTGAATTAGAAAGTATTTTGTTTTTTTATTTTTTGCATGTCTTAAATTGAAATTTAAAGAACTCATCAACATAGCATGCAGCAATCATAAATTAAATGGAACTTTATATCTTTAAGTATACTCTGCATGATTAAAACTTTTGAAGTTGCAGCATATCTTATAATTAATAGGCAGTCATTTGAAATACTAGAATTTTCTTCTTCCCAATAATAAATTCTCATATTCCCTGAGTATAGTACCACTAGTAGGAAATGGACTTAAGTATACAGGATATAAATCACACAACAATAATTCCATCATGTCACAGGCGTGGTTTTGCTTATTGTGTGTACTTTAATAGCAGAAAAATAGTAACACATTAGATGATGTCTATTCTGAATAGATAGATGGTAGGGAGATAAGTACGTAGACAGATAAATGATAATCTCAATGGCTCTAAATGCTTTAAGAGATTTATGCAATTATTCTCACAGGTGAGCATTCCCATGTGTGGGTAAATAGGCTTGTTATTTAGAGGGAATTTTTAAAAATATGTGAACTATAACATGTACAGGAATTCCAAAAATTTAAAACTTTAAGTCAACTTATTTTAAAATCCCACTTGTAATGTTTTTAGGCTTCTTGTACGTTCTCTTATTTTATTATAAGTATTAAATGTTTCAAGCATTTTTATCATAATGCAATGAAAATATAATTGCAAAATCAGAAAACATAAAATTCTTCTTCACCTGGAGTAAAGTGTCCTTGTCAATCTGAAAAACTGTAGTACAATGAATACACTAGAGTGTCCAAAATATTTTAAATATGGAGGTAATAATGTATTTTCTGTACTTTTTTAGATTGAAATTTGACCCATTTAGGCATACTGAATTGGTGTTTGTGGAGTTAAAGCAAAATGTATTATGGAAATTTGAAAACAAACACATTATTTCAAAATAGGCTTGTCTTTAATGTATGAAGATCTTGCAAGAACACATATGTGCCCTTCAGCACACTGATAATGTACTTTTATAATTCAGAAAAACGAGCCTTTGCTGGGTATTTTGCTGTGCTGTCAAATCAACTAAAAATGTAAACAATTAGTAAGGTTTACATTGTATTATCAGTTCAAATTGACTTAATAAAAAGCCCATGAAAAGTAGTTCAATTTTCTTCATGTAGCTAGATTGCCCTCAACATTAGAGTAAAAACATGTATTTAGTTTTGCGGGAAAATGATACGAAACGCAGTCAAAAACACAAACTTCATTCTTACAACAATAAAGCACAAAAGATGGTGCCTTTCACCATCCAGTATAATGACCACTGAGCATCCATCATGACCACATAGTTCGTACCAGAAAGGACTTTCCCTCTGTACCAGGCTGTCAGTACTTGTTAAACTTTTGCAGAAATTTCAAAAGCATAACCCAGAACAATGCATAAGAATAAATTGTTTCCATCAATTGAATAAGGATTATGGTCATTAATGTAGTTTTACTTATTAAATGGACTCACTATTTCTGCTTATTATTGAATGAAACCAGTATATTCTCTTCATTTCAAAGGCACCAATGATAAAGAATATTTAGAAAGCAGTGTAAATTTTGAACTTCTCTATATTTACAGGAGCCATTTTTTTTTTTTTAATAACATAGAGCTTAATTGTTCTGGGGTAAAATTACCGTGTTGACTCTTGTAATAGTTACAAGTAAAATATCATTACCTTAGCAATTAAGGATTGAAGTCTTATCTTGGGACACAGATAGAAAAAGACAAGCAATAGGTCCTAAGTTGTTTCTTCTCTGTGTCATTTCAGCCTTGTCATTCCTACATTAGGTAAAGTCAGTACTCTATACCTTCTTGATGATAGCTGTAGTAATTGCTATAATGCTCTCAGAATGAGTACAATGCAAGTAAAATTTTGAAAACATTAAAAAGTAATGCAGTCTCCATCTCAACCTCACCCTCATTCAGAAGCTGCATCCATTCTATCTAGAGAAAGGGAAAGACTAAACATTTTTGGAAGAAAGAAAATGTAATTTAGAGCTATGTGTAATGGTACATGCTGGAAGAGTTAGCTACTTTGGAAGTTGAGGCTGAAGGATTGCTTGAGCAGAGGATGTTGAGGCTGCAGCACAAAAAGATTATGAAAAAAATGGAAAGAAAGAAAATTTAATTTAAAAGGTATTTCTGACCCACAAGAATGAGCACAAAGATACAGCTTTCCAATGAGTGGGATGTAGGAATAATAAGAGGAGGGTGAGAATTAGTACAGATGTCAGGTACCAATGCTCTTGTTTTCCTCATCCTCATGTTCTCCATGGTATGAATGTGTAATTTAATAATCTGGAAGTATATAGAAGAAACCAGTAACTCAATTGGTTCTTTTGTGTAGGAGAAGAGAGGACTGGTTGTTGGAATTCAGAAGTGGGATTGCAAGGATTTCTAGATTCCAATTAGCACTGTGTTCCACTCCACAGCATATATGAATGGCTTTGCATGATTTTAGCAGATATATATCTATATATATTCAGGTCAATTATCATAGTGGATTCAGTTGTCTACTGATATTACAAACAACACCTTCATCAACAACTCTGTACATATATTTATGAGTAAACATTTTCAGATTACTGTGCTGAATGATCAAAGTATAACATATTTTTCTTCTAAGGTTTCTTTTTCCAAAGCTAGCATTGGTTAATTTTTTCATGCTTATTATCTCATTGAGACTCACCTGAATATTAAGAGCCTCTTCAGGTGTTCAGACTCCCCTGTGTAGCTCTCATCTTGACAGTGTGCCTCACAAACCCTAGGCTCCCAGGATTTCTTGGAGTTCCAGCTCTGTCCCCCAACTCAGGGAATACAGTTGGCTCAAACTGTGTTTTTCCTTTCTATAAACTGGTCTTGGGTATTTTTCCAGGAAAGCGAATGAAGCAGTTTTAGAACTTACATCATTAGTTTCTTATCAGGGATCACTGGTTTCACTGCCTGATGTTGTGCTATTTCACGCATTTTTTTAAAGGGTGCATTTTCTTTCTTTCTTTTTTATTTTAGTTTTTTGTTAATTTCAAAGATGTGGGGTATACTTCTTGGTTAGGTACATAAGTAGTCATCATACAGGTAAAGTTTGGGCTTTCCTTTGGTCCCCACTTTGCCTGATTTCAGTTGAGGCACCTTATTGATGTTATGTGTCTCCCATTACTGCTAATTACTTTCCTATATTATTATGGAAAATGTTCAGGGTCTGCTTATGAGTGAGTCCATGTGGTACTCAGATCTTTGTTTCTGTGATAGACCACTGAGTATTATAGACTTTAAATCCACCCAAGTTGCTGCAAAGTCATTAATTTTGTTCTTCTTCATGGCTGCATGATATTCATTCAGTATATGTACCACATTTTTAAAAATCCAGTCCACTTCAATGGGCAGCACAGTTGGTTCTGCTTTTGCTATTGTGAATAATTCTGGAATAAACATGCAAGTGTAATTATGTCTTTTATAGAGTGATTTGAATTCCTCCAGGTATATTTCTGTAAAGGGGATTGCTGGGTCGTATAGAAGGTTGACTTGTAGACCTTTTATGAATCACCACACTGTTTTCCACAGAGATTGTATTTATTTTTTCAGTTATTGATGATGGCCATCCTGACTGGACTTAGGTGATGTCTCAGTGTGATTTTGATTTGCATTTCATTGATGCTAGTGAGGCAGGGCATTTTTTCATGTATCTAATGGCTGCTTGTATGTCTTCTTCTGAGAAGTGTCTATTCATATATTTGCTCACTTTTTAATAGGATTGTTTTGTTTTTTTTTTCGTTCAGCAGGTTTGAGTTACTAGTAGATCCTGGATGTTAGGCCTCTGTCAGAAGTGCAGTTGGCAAATATTTTTTTCCCATTCTGTGGGCTGTCTCCTCACTCTCTTAATGGTTTCTTTGGCCTTGCAGAAGCTTTCAGTTTCGTGAGGTCCCACTTATATCTCTTATCTCTTATTGCACAGAAACCTGAGGTTTTGATCAGGAATTAGTAGTGTATTCAAATTTCTGTATGGGTGTCATCTGCGTTTTCTAAAATTCTTATAGTTTGAGGTTTTATAATCGTAAAATCTCAAGTCTTTGATCCATTTAGAGTTGATTTTCATGCATGATATAGGTAGGGGTCCAATTTCATTCTTCTGGATGTAGTCGGCCAGTTTTCCCAGCACCATTTACTGAATAGGTTCTCCTCTCCTCAGTGGTTTTTAATGGAGACTTTGTTGAGGATGAGGTGGTTGAGAAATTGAGGTTTTGTTTCCAGAATCTCTATCCTATTCCATTGGTCTATATGCCTGTTCTTGTACCAATACCAGGTTGTTTTGATTACCGTAGCCTTATAGTAGAGCTAAAATTCTGGAAGTGTGACACCTGCCACTTTGTGTCTTTTACTAAGGATTCTTTTGTTTTCTGTGATCTTTTGTGTTCCCATATGAATTTCTGTATTGTCCTTTCCAGGTCTGAGAAGTATGATGTTGGTAATTTAATAGGTATTGCATTAAATCTGTAGATTGCCTTGGATAGGAGGTACATCTTAACAATGTTGATCTTTCAATCCATCAGCATGGAATATTTTTCCATCTGTTTGTTTCATGTTTGATTTCTTTGAACAGTGTTTTGTCATTTTCATTGTAAATGTCTTTTACTTTTCTGGTTAGGGAGATGTCAAGGTATGTCTTTTTGTGTGTGTGGCTATTGTAAATGTGATTGTGCTTTTTATTTGAGTTTCTGTTTGTTATTGGTGTATAAGAATGCAACTGTTTTTTGCACACTAATTGTACCCTGAGACTTTGCCAAAGTCCTTTGTCAGTGCAAGAATGTTTTTGACAGATTTTCTAGGTATAGAATCATATCATCAGCAAAGAGGGATAACATAACTTCTTCTTTTCCTATTTAGATATCCCTGATTTCCTGTTTGATTACTCTAACTAGGACTTCTAACACTATGTTGAATAGGAGCAGCGAGAGTGGGCAGCCTTGTCTTATTCTGGTTTTCAGGGAAATATTTCCAATTTCTGTACATATTGGCTGTGGGTTTATCCTAGATGGCTCTTACTATTTTGATGAAGTTCCACCTATGCTGAGGTTTTCAGGGATTCTTATCTAGACGGAATGCTGGGTTTTATTGAAAGGTTTTTCTGCATTTAATGATATAATCATGTGGTTCTTGTTTTTACATCTGTTGATGTATTCAGTTACATTTATGGTCTTTGCAATGTTGAACCAGCCCTCATCCTGAGGATAAAACCTATTTGGTTATAATGGGTGATTTTTGGAATGTGTTGTTGGATCCTATTTGCTAGAAGCTTGTTGGGAATTTTTGCATGTATGTTCATCAGGGAAGGTGGTCTGGAATTCACATTCTTTGTTGGATCTTTACCCTGTTTGGGTATCAATGTGATGTTAGCTTCAGAAAATGATTTGGGGAAAGTTCGATCTTTCTTAATTGCCTGGAATACTTGCAGTAGGATTGGTATCAGCATCTTCTTGTATGTTTTGTAGAATTCCTCTGGAAAGCCATCTGGTACAGGGCTTTTGTTTGTTTCTTTGTTTTGTAGGTAATTTTCTCATAGTGGAGTCAATTTCCTGGGTTGTTACTGTCCTATTAGGGTCTCAATGTTCTTGTTTCAACTTTGGAGGCTTTGTGATGGCAGGAAGTCCTTCATTTAATTTTGGTTTTGAGTTTGTTTCCATACAGTGTGTGTAGTAGTCACTGATAATATTTTGTATTTCTTCAGGGTCAGTTGTAACTTGATCTTTTGCATTTCTGATTGTGGCTATTTGGGCTTTTTCTCTCTTTTCTTGGTCAATTTGGTTAAGGGTGCATCAACCTTGTTTACCATTTCAAAGAACCAGCTTTTTGTTTTATTGATTTTATCTATGATATTTTTGTCTTCTATGTTCCACATTTGGGCTTTTACTTTGGAGATCTGGATTCTTCTGCTGAAGATAGAGTTTTGGTGGTATTTCCAGCTCCCTTACATGATTTGTTAGGCTGTTAATTTTTTCTCTTTCTATATTCTTGATGTGTGTTCATAGAGATATAAATCATCCTCTTAGTACTGATTTTATGGCATTCAAGAGATTTTTGGTAAGTGTGTCTTTATTTTTATTTGTTTCCTAGAATCTTTTAATTTCTATTTTGATTTCTGTGTTGAGCCAGGAATTGTTCAGCATCATGCTATTTAATGTCCATGTCTTTGTGAGTTTGGGGGAAATTTTGCTAGTGCTATTTATTCTTATTCCACTGTGGTATGAAAAGGTGTATGGTAGTATTTCAATCTTATGAAATTTGTTTATGCCTGATTTATGGCTGATGATGTGGTTGATCTTGGAGTACATTTTGTTTGGCAATGAGTAGAATGTATATTCTGTGGTTATCGGGTGGAATGTATGTTCTGTTCAACCATCTGGTCAAGTGTCAAGTTGGGTTTCCAGTTCTCTGTTGATGTTCTGCCTCAATGATCTATGAAGAGTTGTTAGTGGAGTATTTAGGTCCCTAGCTATGATAATGTTTGAGTCAACACCTTTTTTAAATTTTCTTAGTAGCTGATTAATGAAAGTTGGTGCTTCTGTGTATGGTGCATATATGTTTAGGATGAATATTTATTGTTGATGGATCGAACCTTTTATCATTAGGTAGTGTCCTTCCATATTTTTTTAAATTTTGATAGCTTAGATTTTTATTTTGTTTAATATTAAAATCATGATTCCTTTCTTTTGTGTTCCATTCATCTGAAAATTTGTTTTCCATCTTCTAACTTTGAGTCTCAGTGTTGTTTATCATGATATGTGTTTTCTTATTTCAGGCATTTTTACCATTTGTTTCTGTTTTTGACCAGATGGTAATCTGGTCCCC
Source organism: Carlito syrichta (assembly GCF_000164805.1). Classification (NCBI taxonomy): domain Eukaryota; kingdom Metazoa; phylum Chordata; class Mammalia; order Primates; family Tarsiidae; genus Carlito; species Carlito syrichta. Next base: position 7,196 of record NW_007251557.1, read on the forward strand.
GTTGCTCACATTTTTACTATAATATTATTTCCATGAAAGTAAGTCAGAGTAATATAAGTTTATATAAAACTAAAAAATTTTCTTACAAGATTTATAATTAGAAACAAATACTTGTTTTCAGCTCGTTTAGTTTTTCTGACACTTAGGGCATACGTCTAGATAATAAAGAGCTTTGGCACCTCTTTATAATTTTTTAATTTACTTTATGGTTTTTCATTACAGAAGATGAGGATTTATTCTCCCCCCCAGCAATATTCACATACATAATTTATAGATACATGTGCCTGGACAAACACCCACATTTGTTTCATTTTTGCAAACTTATATTCTCTAATCTTTTGAAGGCTTGATGTGATTCAATCAGTATTCTTTGGTTATTATGGCTCTATCAGTTTTCTTCCCTAAAATCTATGCAGTTATTGAGAGCATGTCTTCTGTTTCCAACTCTTTTTGTTCCAGTATATTTTCTTTCCTCCCAATTTACTAGTTTAGTAAATGTTGTCTGATTATGCAACAGTGCTATAAAATCTCTCAGTATGTCACTTTCCACAGATTTAAATGCAACAAGTGATCTGGGGATTTATCAATGTCATTATCTCCTTTGTAACATTATGCATATAGTCCTCCATCTTTGTGAAACCATCTAAATTATTAATTTCTGGGTTTCCTCACAAATACACTCATAGGAAATACTTTCAGTGTGCTATGGTTTGAAGCTGTACTTGGTAGATCCCAGTTTTTCATATTCTTCTGGTCTACTGCTTGCTTGGGTGAGGTAAAACCTTCAGGGGTTTTCTGGAAAAGAACATATTTTGACACCCTGAATGCCTGAAAAAGTCTTTATAATTTAGATTGCACTTATAGCTTGGCTTGCACATACTTTTATATTGGAGGATATTCAACTGATTAGAACCTCTGCAGCCATCTACAGGACTTGCTGATGGATCACTGTGTGGGACATGAGAGAGTTCTGACCATTTCAAAGCTCACATACATGGAGATTTTCTTTAGGTCCATTTACATATTTAGAAAAGTCTTCAAGCATCCCATCTGGGCAAATGTGTGCTTACCAGGGTATTTTTTTTTTTTTTTTTTTGAGTTGGAGTCTCACTCTGTCGCCCAGACTGGAGTGCAGTGGCCGCTCCCGGCCACCGCAGCCTCGACCTGCTGGGCTCCGGCGATCCTTCCGCCTCAGCCTTCCGAGTAGCCGGAATTACAGGCATGCGCTACCACGCCCGGCTGATTTTTTGATTTATTGTAGAGATGAGGTCTCGCTGCCCAGGCGGGTCTCGAACCCGCGGGCTCAGGCAATCCACTCACCTCAGCCTCCCAAAGGCGCAGGATTACAGGCTGAGCCACCGAGCCCGGCTCCCAGGGTATTTTTTAACTTAAAAATCTGGAAGAGATCTAAGAATTTACATATTCTGTGTGAAGCATGCCCATCAATCTTCCTGTGTCCAGAATATATCTTGCCTCATAATTTGTAATATTTTTCCTTCCCTCCAAAAAAACAAAATAATGATTTTTGTAGCAACAAGAATAAAACAGAGAATACTATGTATATGAAACAACTCAGAAAGTCAAATATTGCATTTCTCATTTGTAAGTGGGAACTAAATAATGTATCCACATGGATACAGAATATGGATTAACAGACAATAGAGACATAGGTATGTGGGCGAGCTGGTGTGGGATGAGGGTAAGAAGTTACTTTAGTGGACACAATATTCACATGTGAATGATGGCTACACTAAAATCCAAGACTTCATCACTATTCACAATATCCATGTAACAAAAATTATTTATTAGATTTATACAAATACAAAATATATGCTTGAATGAGTAAAAAAGTATTTAACACAACACAAATATTTAAAAAGTAATATAAATCTATGTATGTAATAAGTACAGACATACACATATGCATGAAAACTACCAGAAAAAGTAAGATCCAATTATCAAGTGATGCACATGTACAACAATCACATGCCTTTAATTCCTTTTATTTTTATCCCAAGGTTGATCACATATATGGCAGTAAATTTTCTAACAATGAAGACAATTTTTTTTAAATTACTAAAATTATAGGAGTTTCTATCATATAAGAACACACAAAATGTTCTGCTTATATTTTTGATAAATAAAAATGAAGTATATTGTATATTAATGAAGAAAAGAGAGAAAGCTCTGCTACAACTCTTCAAAGAATTAACACTACGTAATACTTCTCCCCTATAATTAATGTGAGCATGAACTGTAGAATTTGTTTGTAACATCCATCAATATAGCCAGAAGAAATATCATAATAAAAATCACTGCTTGATAAATATAATACTGTATATAATATGTTAATATATAAGAATGCAATCTGGTTAGACACTTTCATTGAAGATCACAGAATTTCTAGAGCAAGATTTCTCAACTTCAGGGCTATAGAGGTTTTAGTCCAGTGTTAATTATTGTGAGGAGCTTGTTGGTGCATTGTAGGTTTACCAATATCTCTGGCCTCTACCCACTAGATGACAGTAACCCCACTCTGCCAGTTGTGACAACCTAAAATATACTCAGACATTGCAAAATATCCCTTGTGTGGCAGGGCAAAATTACTCCTGAATGAGAAATAGTGCCCCAGGGGAATGGAAGACTTGCATGAAATCTTCATCAATAGCATTCTTTTTGTGAAAGCTATTACTTGGTTGCCATTTGGTGCTCAGTCTGTCTCTGAAGTACCTAGATTACAGGTATTTGTCAGAGGGAATGGGATCAATACATTCATTGATTTAGACTTTAAAAATTAACTGCACTATTGGTAGCTGAGGAAGAAGCTCCTATTGACCACAAATGTACTTTCATTTCTGGATACACAATAAAAAGGCATTTTACAGCCACATGGTAGACAAATTTGGCTGTGTGACTGAGTTCTAATCAGTGCGATACGAGAAGAAACGATGAGCAACCTTTTTGGAAAAGACTGATAAGAAGCAGGTCTGCGCTTGCCTTCTTTTCCTCTTTCTTCTGGCTGGGTGCAGGAAATGTTGATCACCCGAGAGATAAACTCACAAGATAGAATGAGCTTTAGTCCTTGAATGACGAGTGGAGAAGAACCAATAGTCAACTAGGGAAACTGTTGCTGAGCTGCTTTGCAAGTAAGAAATCACTTTGTATTGTGGGTTGAGCCCATTCTGGTTCTGTATATCACAATGATTTTAGCTTTC
>NW_007251557.1:10430-12061 GCF_000164805.1 Carlito syrichta
TTTAGCTTTCAATAAATAAAACAATAGCACTGATATCCCCTTGAAAACTAAAGAATATAGACCTTTTCATGTCATTTGACTCGTTTTGTGCATTTGTTTGGCACAAGGATATTTGTGTAAAGTATCATGTGAAAATAAGTTTTATAAACATGTTTTTTAACCTCAAGAGTATTATTTTGGAATGTTATGACACAGCTAGACAATAGCAAAATAAAATAATAGTAAACAAACTAAGAAACAAATAGCATATGATCCAGCTCAAGAAATTCTAAAAAGAAAAGTTACAATGCTACCTTACATTATTATCACTACAGGGAGGAATCACCCAAAATCCTGGGATTTATTTACAACAAATTAGGTATTTATTTCTACATGTCTAAACTTTAGTCACCTACAAAGTACTCTCTGTGTGATGCAATACACACCTATTGAGACACTTTTTCCACTGTTCAAAACAGTTTTTGAACTAACCAATATTGATGCCTTTCGTACTTCTGCTGTTTTTTTGTTTTACCTCCTCCACATTGGCAAAATGCTTCCCTTGGAGGATTTTATTTTCAATCCTGGGAAACAAACAAACCAAAAAATCACTTGGGGCGAGAGTGAGTGCACAGGGAGGGTGGGAAATGAGGTCATGCTCTTTCAGGCCAAAAACTGCTGAACAATCAGTGTGATGGGGGCAAGTGTACTCATAAATCACCCATCATAAATTGGGCAAACACGTTGAAAGAATTTTCCAAAAAAACAAAAAACTTCACTTACAACAATGGTAGCTAGTACACTGCTGACAATGGGTTCCTAAAACACTTACCTAATAGGGGAAGCCTATACTACAAGGGGCCCACCTTCCAAAAAATAATACCATTTATTTGTGTGTGTGTGCTGATAATATAGAAAATCTATTCTTTCAAAAATTTTGAAATATATAATACATTATTATTAACTAATTCTCAGGCCTAATCTCCTTTATGAAGCCTCTATAAATAAATCCTTCTGCTGATGTCAGTTACGGACTGCTGTTTCTCACTGACCACGTGTCAATTGCTATCTTGTATTTTTACTAGGCTTCAATTTCCCAAGATCATGAGAAAGACTTTAAACCCCTTTAGGTTAGAGCTTAAGTCATAGGTAACTTGTTTTGCCTAATAACATCTAGCATATAGTCTACAATTTATCAAATGGCCAAATATTTTATTGTCATTACACTAATAATTGTCCATACCTTCGACTTATTGGAAACATAAAACTTAATCTCTGGGAAACCGAATTTTGGAGACATTTTTATGATAACCACTTTTTTCAGACAGACTATTATTTGTATATGAATAAATATGAAAGTAGTATCTAAATTGTATCAGTTTAATATAGACACCTCACTGATATTGTCTGAGAGGCAAGACCAGACAGACTACCTTATAAATCAAAATAAGAAAATTATGTATTTGCAATTATAAATACATTGTACTGATGTCTGACAAAAGTCGCTTGTACAGTTGGAAGAACATTATTCTATTTTCAAATCCCGTGATATTTATTGTGATACTCAACCTTCCTGAGTTGGTTTTCTCTCTCCTTCAAAGATAAAATGTCTAATATTGGGTAATTATTAAATATCTTTATAATTTTGTAAA
>NW_007251558.1:0-8376 GCF_000164805.1 Carlito syrichta
TTTGACCTGCCTGTGGACGCCGCTGAGGAGGGACGACACAGAGGCACACGTGGGTCGGCAATCAGGGGCTTTGCAGAGGCCTGTGTCACTGGCATCTGGCACTATTTGTAGGAGCTTCAGCCTTCTAACTGTTGTTCCGTATATGATGGTCATCTCTCTGTGCATTCCTCTGATCTGAATTAAAAATCTAAAATGAAATTCATTTTCTTTTCTACTTACTGTTTTTCTGATTCTGCTGTTGCAAAGACAAAAAGGATGTTACGTATATTTGTTTTTTAATAATTCCCTTAAACGAGAGACCAGGGAAGCTTTTCCGAGAATTCCTTGAGAGTCACCTTGAGGACTGATTTATCCGTCTTGGGTGGTGCCAGGAAGGCAGTAGCTGCTCGCTCAAGTTCCATGGAGTGAATGGGTGTCCCTAGTCCAGAATATCTGTAACAGGAATAGAGGTCCCCATCAGCCTAAAGCGGTGTGAATGCCATTCAATACATAGGCATTTAGCTTCGAGGGTCAGACACCCCACCCTTTTATTGCTACCATCCTAACCAGCACCTGCCTCTGATTCTGAGAAATGCCATGGTATATTGGAAAGATCATGAAATTTTGAGCCAGAAAATTAGAGTTTGAATTTTGAAATGACCACTCATTATCTATGGGAGCTTAGGAGAATTATTTAGTTTTTCTGAACTCCCCTTTTTCATCACAAAACAGAGTGGCCAAAGAAAAAAGTGACAGAACGTGCTGTGTGTAGAGATTGGGGGTTAATAAATTGTTATTTTCTCCCTACTCTCCAGCGCCAATTCAAGAATTGCCAAATGACAGTGTCAGAGGTGGAAGACCATGTAAGTGGGAGGGACAAACAGAGCCCAATGGATAGAATTCATACATTCATTTATTTAATGACCCAGTCATCGAATATACATCGATCTAGTGTCGTCTTGGTATTGTGCTGAGAGATGGGAATCAGAGACGAGTAAGGTGAACCCTGACACCCCATTTCCACCCCCACCCATGGAGAAAGTGAAGGGTAGATGCCTCTTGGTGGTGCCATGAGCCAAGCTCAGAGGCACTGGTGCTGAGCAGAGTCAAGGCCAAAACAGGACTAAAGTGCCGGGGTCATTCGTGCTGGTCAGCCCCTCGAAGCCAGCACTGGGATCCAGGCCCCTCTGTGTCCTGGTGACAATGCAGGACCACTGTTTTACCGGCAGAGACAAGTAAGTTTCCCAGGATGAAAGCAGCTTCATACACCCTAGCATGTTGAGTAGACTGCAGAAATGGCTGAGACTTCCCACTCTTCTGCATATCGGTTTTCTTTTCTTTTTTTCTTTTTTTGATTTTTAATTTTGAAGATGTGGGGTACAACTCAGGCTTCGGCATTCAAATGTTCATTATGCAGGGACCCTTGCTGATGAGGTGTGCGCCTCTCTCCCTTGGCAGTTTCCCACTACCACCAATCCTGCACCCACCCCAACCACGGCAGTTTCCCACTACTGCCAATCCCTTTGTTACAGTTTCATGATAATTGTTCTAGGCCCACTTATGAGAACATGTGGTTCTCAGTTCTTTTGTTTCTGTGATAAATCACTCAGTATTATAGACTCGAAGATGCTCAGCCTCACTCGTCATCAAAGAAATGCAAATTAAAACAACATTGAGATACCACCTAACTCCATTCAGAATGACCATCACCAATAACTCAAACAATAACAGATGCTGGAGAGGATGCAGCACAAAGGAAACACTTCTACTCTGTTGGTGGGAGTGCAAACTAGTACAACCTCTGGAAAACAGTTTGGCAATTCCTAAAAAGACCTAAAAATCGACCTTTCATACAACCTCGCAATCCCTCTACTGGAAATATACCCAGAAGAACTCAAATCATTCAACAAAAAAGATTCCTTGAGTCCCAGCTCCACTCTGTCCCAGCACAAGACTTTTTGCCCTCTGTTCCCGGGTCCCTCAGGTGACCACCCCAGTGGGCACACGCCCACGCGGCATTTCTGTCCTGCACTCTCTCCCTCTGCCTTTCATTCCCAGCTGCCAACGTCTTGGAAGCTTTGAAACTCAGCAAAGGAGGGAAATCCATTGAGAAAAGTCTGTAAAGGCAATCTTGGTTCACCACAGCCTCAACTTCCTGGGATCAGATGATCCTCCTGCCTCAACCTGCCGAGTAACTGGGACTACAGACATGCACCACCACGTCTGGGTATCCCGGGACTACCTGCTTGCCTAGCTCTGTGCATCTTGCCACTGAGGAATCCGAAGAGGTAGCAGTAGTCTGAAAGAACAGAGGGCAAAAAGTCTTGTTTGATGACCCCTGATCTAAATAATTAAAAACTAAGTTGAGGAGAAGCAAGATGGCAACGGCATAGGCGAACTGGTGAGATTCTCTGAACGGACTACATACTGCTGAATAGACAGACTGTAAAGCAGAGGGAAAAGTGAACAAAGCCGGAAGACCCTCATAAGGAAGAACAGGTCATTGCAGAAGAGAAATAAAAGCAACCCCACCTTCCCTCAAATACAGAATTGAAGAAGGGGAGGGAAAGGGGGAGAGGGAGAAAAATCTACAGAGATGAAGAAAAACCAAAAGAAGAGTATGGGTCTCTCCCAGATGCCTGGGAGAGGAGACACTGAGAAAACTGACTTTGGAATACAAACAATGAAAAGTCCCCAGAATGAAGGGTCTCAAACTGCAAATGTAGATGTCAAAACAATAATGGAGAGATTAAAAAGAATTGAGGAGACACAAGAAGAAACTAGGAAGGAGATGATATCTGAGATAACAGTAATAAAGAATACTGTGAATGAAATAAATAACAAACTGATAAGCATGGAAAGCAGAATTACCCAAGCAGAAGAAAGAATCTCAGAGCTTGAGGACCAAAATATAGAAATAACCCAAACTCTTAAAAACACAGAAAATAAGCTCAAAAAGACAGAACAAAACCTTCAAGAGATGAGTGACTACCTCAAGAGGCCTAACCTAAGAATAATCGGACTCCCTGAGGCAGAAAGAGAAACAGAGACCACATTGGAACAAACTTTCCACGCGATCATTCAAGAAAATTTCCCTCATCTAATCAGTGATACAAAAATTCAAACACAAGAGATTCAGAGAACCCCCGCAAGACAACAAATGAGAAGACCAACTCCTAGACACATAATAATTCGCCTAAATAAAGTAGGCACAAAAGAAAAAATCCTAAAGGCAGCAAGAGAAAAAGGCCAGATCACCCACCATGGAAGACCAATCAGAATAGCAGCAGATTTATCTGCAGAAACCCTGCAGGCTAGGAGAGCTTGGAGCCCTATCTTCAAAGTCCTAAAGGATAAACAATTTCAACCAAGAATAACCTACCCAGCCAAGCTAAGCTTCATCAGTGAGGGAGAATTAAAATCTTTCCCAGATATCCAATCCCTAAGAACTTATGCAGCCACAAAACCATCTCTACATGAAACACTTAAGAAAGTACTAAACACAGAAGAAAAGGAAAAAAGAACAACGTTCTTCACAAGAGTACAGGGAAAAGAATAAAATATACACGAACCAACCCCAAAAGCAAAAGAAAGACAAAAAAAAAAAAAAAAGAAAAAACCAAGTGGAAGAACAATAACTCAATAAGAACTCCATGATAGGGACGAACTCTCACATTTCAATAATTAGTCTGAATGTGAATGGACTAAACGCACCACTGAAAAGACATAGAATGACAAAATGGATAAAATATCACCAGGCAACAATATACTGCCTTCAAGAGACCCATCTCACTAGAAAGGACATACACAGACTCAAGTAAGAGGATGGGAACAAATTTTCAGGCGAATGGAACACAAAAGAAAGAGGAGTCGCGATCCTAATTTCAGACAAAATACCATTTAAGCTATCAAAAATTTAAAAAGATACAGAGGGCCACTACATAATGATAAAAGGTTCACTCCATCAACAAGAAATATCTATCCTAAACATATATGCAACCAACATAGGTGCGCCCACATTCATAAAGCAACTTCTAGGAAAACTAAAGAAAGACATTGACTCTAACACCATCATAACTGGGGACTTTAATACACCACTCACAATCCTAGACAGATCATCAGGACAAAAAATCAGCAAGGAGATCCAGAACCTCAATGAGACTCTGGACCAAATGGACTTAATTGATACCTACAGAACACTCCATCCAAAGACCACAGAATACACATTCTACTCATCACCATATGGAACATATTCTAAGATCGACCACATAATCGGACACAAATCAAGTATAAGCAAATTTAAAAGGACTGAAATTCTACCATGCACCTTCTCCGACCACAGTGGAATAAAAATAAACATTGACACAAAGTCCCCCCCAAACCTACAAAGACATGAACACTAAACCGCATGATGCTAAACAACTCCTGGATCAATGATGAAATCAAAACAGAGATCAAAAGATACCTGGAAACAAATGAAAATGAAGAAACATCTTACCAAAATCTCTGGGATGCCCTGAACGTTGTAGTAAGAGGGGAATTTATATCCCTACAAACATACATGAAGAAAATGGAAGGAACAGAAATTCACAACCTAACAAGCCACCTAAAGAAGCTGGAAAAGCAAGACCACAAAAACCCTAATTTCAGCAGAAGAATCCAGATCACCAAAATAAAAGCCCAAATTCAGGACATAGAAGACAAAAAGATAATACAAAAAATCAATGAAACAAAAAGCTGTTTCTTCGAAAGGATAAACAAGATCGATGGTCCCGAAACTAGACTGACCAAGAAAAAATGAGGAAAAAAACCAAATAAGCACAATCAGAAACACAAAAGATGAAGTCACATCTGACCCTGAAGAAATACAAAACATCATTAGAGACTACTACGCACACTTGTATGGAAACAAACTTGAAAACCTTAAGGAAATGGAAGACTTTCTGACATCACACAACCTACCTAGGTTGGAACAAGAAGAAATTGAGACCCTAAATAGGCCAATAACAATCAAGAAAATCGACTACGTAATAATAAAACTTCCTACAAAAAAAAGCCCTGGTCCAGATGGCTTCCCAGCAGAATTCTACAAGACATTTAAGGAGGAGCTGATACCAATCCTACTGAAGGTATTCCAGGCGATTGAAAAAGATGGAACTCTCCCCAAGTAATTTTACGAAGTCAACATCACATTGATACCCAAGCCAGGTAAAGATCCAACAAAGAAAGAGAACTACAGGCTAATACCTTTGATGAACATAGATGCTAAAATTCTCAACAAGATCCTAGCAAACTGGATTCAGCAACACATCTCAAAAATCATCCATCATGACTAAGTCGGCTTCATTCCTGGGATGCAAGGTCTGGTTCAATATTCGTAAAACCATAAATGTAATTAAATACATCAACAGATGTCAAAACAAAAACCACATGATCATATCACTAGATGCAGAAAAAGCTTTTGATAAAATCCAGCACCCCTTCTTGATAAAAACCCTTGAACATCTAGGCATACGGGGAACATACCTCAAAATAGTAAAAGCCATCTACAAGAAACCCACAGCCAGCATACTCCTAAATGGACAAAAATTGGAACCAATTCCCCTGTAAAAATGGAACTGACAAGGATGCCCACTCTCTCCCCTCCTGTTCAACATAGTATTGGAAGTCCTGGCTAAAGCAATCAGAGAAGAGGAGGCAATCAGAGGTATTCAAATAGGAAAAGAGGAAGTCAAGTTATCTCTCTATGCAGATGACATGATGGTGTACCTTGAAAACCCAAGAGAATCTGTCAAAGGTCTCCTTACATTGATAAAAGCCTTTGGCAAAGTCTCAGGATACAAAATAAATGTACAAAAGACAATCGCATTTCTCTACACCAATAATAAACAAACAGAAACCCAAATAAAAAACACAGTTCCATTCACAATAGCCACAAAAAAAATGAAATACCTTGGCATCTTCCTAACCAGAGACGTGAAAGACCTTTACAATGAAAATTACAAAACACTGCTCAAAGAAATCAAAGCCGACATGAACAAGTGGAAAAATATCCCATGCTCATGGATCGGAAGAATCAACATTGTGAAGATGTCCATCTTACCTAAGGCAATCGACAAATTCAATGCAATACCCATCAAATTACCAGCAACATTCTTCTCAGACCTAGAAAAAGCAACAGAGGAATTCATATGGAAACACAAACATCCAAGAATAGCCAGAACAATCCTCAGCAAAAAAAACAAAGCAGGTGGTATCACAATACCAGACTTCAAACTTTACTATAAAGCTACAATCATCAAAACAGCTTGGTATTGGTACAGGAACAATGGCATATAGATCAATGGAATAGAATTGAGATTCCAGAAGCAAAACCTCAATTTCTCAACCAACTCATCTTCGATAAACCCTCCACCACCTACCACTGGGGAGAGGAGAACCTATTCAGCAAATGGTGCTGGGAAAACTGGCTGACCACATGCAGAAGATTGAAACAGGACCCCTATCTATCCCCATGCACAAAGGTTAATTCCAAATGGATCAGAGACCTAAACGTAAAACCTCAAACCATAAGAACCTTAGAAAATGAAGGAAATACCCGCATGGAAATCGGAACTGGCATTCAATTCCTGAACAAAACCCAAAACCCCAGGTCATAAGAGAGAAGATAGACAAGTGGGACCTTATTAAACTGACAAGCTTCTGCAAAGCCAAAGAAACTGCATCAAGAGAGCAGGGAGACAGCCTACAGACTGGGAAAAAATATTTGCCAACACCAGTTCTGACAAAGGCTTAACAACCTGGATCTACAAGGAACTCAAACGTGTTGAAAAGAAAAAGACAAACAACCCCATTATAAAATGGGCACAAGATATGAACAGACACTTCACAAAGGAAGACATCGGAGCAGCCAACAAACACATGAAGAAATGTTCAACCTCACTAATCATCAGGGAGATGCAAATCAAAACCACACTGAGATACCACCTAACCCCAGTCAGAATGGCAATTATCATCAAGTCAAAAAACAACAGCTGCTGGAGAGGGTGTGGTGAAAAGGGAACACTTCTTCACTGTTGGTGGGGAGTGTAAACTAGTGCAACCTCTGTGGAAAGCAGTGTGGCGATTCCTAAAAGTTCTAAATACTAACCTTCCATATGACCCTACAATCCCCCTACTGGGAATATATCCTGAAGAACACAAATCGCTCTATAAAAAAGATACTGCACACGTATGTTTATTGCAGCATTGTTCACAATAGCAAGAACCTGGAAACAACCATGCTGCCCATCAAAAGAGGACTGGATTAAAAAAATGTGGTACATATACACGATGGAATACTACGCAGCCATAAAAAAGAACAAAATCATGAATTTCGCTGCAACCTGGATGGAACTAGAGTCTATAATACTGAGTGACCTCTCACAAAAACAAAAATCCGAATATCACATGTTCTCACTCATATAATGGACCTTGAACATCCAATGCAATACTATGAGAAAATGACGGATGGTACTGGGAACCTACGGGGGGGAGGGGGATGGGATTAACAGTAGCAAATATCTGTCGGGGGATGGGAAAACACTTCTTATCTACAGGGTGCCTGAATGAAACGTCATTGTACACCTACCCTTAACTGTACCCCACAAAACCATAATAAAAACTAGATAAATAAATAAATAAAAAGGAAAAAAAAAGATTCCTTCACACGCATGTTTATTGCAGCATTATTCACAATAGCAAAAACATGGAGCCAACCGTGCTGCCCATGGAAAGAGGACTGGATTTTTAAAAAGTGGTACATATACACGATGGAATATTATGCATATCGCTTTTCAAAAGCTTTTGAAGGTGGGTGAGATGACTTTAGACTAACTGGGAGAGGCTTGCTGGATGAACAAGACGCAAATTTTCCTTTCTGGCAGGTTGGGATTCAGTGGTGGAGAGGCGTCTGTGTGGTGTGTGCTTTGCCTGTGACACAGCACATGTTTACTTTCGAGTGAACTCACACACACACACACAAATGAGTGTATCCTTTTACTCCAGATGCTATGACAGCATTTTTTTAGCTGTCTGTTTTTAGAATCATATTTTTTTTAACGGATCAATTAAGATGTAAGTAGAAGTAAATAATATTATGAGTCCTTTACAAAAGGAAAGGTTTCAGGATAAGAATAGATGCAGATGTTGAATGCTGACTTACCTTGTCACTGCTTTTCTTCATTATTTCCTTGGTCCTCAATGCAACTCTATTGCATATAACACAATTACATAACCTTTGAATTTGAGAGACCAGTACTTGTTTCAAGACCACACAGCTGGTAAATAACACACCCAGGCAGGTTTGTATAGTTCCGAAGTCTACAGTTTACAGTACTTTCTGCCACAGAGCCAGTG
>NW_007251559.1:0-718 GCF_000164805.1 Carlito syrichta
TTCCGGGCTCAAGCGTTGGAAGAATCAATATTGTCAAGATGTCCATCCTATCTAAGGGGATTCACAGATTCAATGCAATACCCATCAAATTACCAACATTGTTTTTCTCGGACTTGGAAATGGCAATACAGAAATTCATACGGAAAAGGAAAAGAGCATAACTAGCCAAAATAATCCTCAGCAAAAGCAACAAAGAGGGAGTCATCACACTTCCAGACGTTAAATTTTTTAAATGCTGCAGTAACCAAAACAGCCTGGTATTAGTACAAGAATAGACCCATGGACCAATGCAACAGGACAAAGATTCTGGAAGCAAAACTATAGTTTCCTTGCCAATTCATCTTTGATAAAGCCACAAATAACAATCATTGGGGAAAGGAGAACATATTTAGCAAATGGTGCTAAGACAACTGGCCAACTACAGACAGAAGAATAAAACTAGACCCCTGCCTATCACCATATACAAAAATCAACTCAAAATGCATGAACCATCTAAATGCGAAACCTCCAACTATAGGAATCCTAGAAGAAAACATAGGAAACACCCTTATACACTTTGGAGTGGTCAGTGAATTCTTGACCAAATCCCCAAAAGTGAATGCCATGAAAACTAAGACAAGTGGGAGACCTCATCAAACTGAAAAGCTTTTGCACATCAAAAGAAACTATCAAGAGAGTAAAAAGATAACCCACAGAATGAGAAAAAACGTTTGCAAGT